>NW_025900024.1:0-72734 GCF_022539505.1 Lolium rigidum | reverse complement strand
TTTTTGTTTTCTATGCTACGAATCCCATCAGAGACGCGATATGCTTCCCGGAGTTCCCTCCACAAAAGGTGGTATGTCTATGTTGAGGAGGTGTGGCACCACAAAGGTGACAACCGCCACAAAGGCGTCACCATGTTCCTCGTAGGCACACCACAAAGGCATACCTACCTTCTCCACTAAGCAAGGCCGGTCGAGGCGACTAACCTTCACACAAGGTTGGCGCTAACTCCACAAAGGAAAGAGGCTCCCAACAACATCATGAACTAGTCACAACAAGATCTGGAATTGAGATGCTCTTCAACAAACAAGGATCCCCACAAAAGAGATCTAGGGTTTCCAACTCCACAAAGGAAAAGTATGGGGATCACAAAATTTATTGGGTAGAAAGGTAGATCTATCCCTCCTCCTTCGATTTTGAAAGTTTGGGGGGATTTGGTTGGCTAGGGAGGAAGATCCACGCGATTGAAGCTCAACGACTATGGAGGAGAGAGTGTGTTCTTCATGTTGGAAGATCTAATCTGAGGAGGAAGAAGGCTCCCCTTTTATAGCCCGTACAGGGCCTTGAAGCCGATGAATCATCAGGGGGCGCAGGGATGATCCAGTTTTATTAACCTGGGATACCCCCCCCGGATGGTCCGATCTTGGCGATGAAGGCGCTCGGGGGCGGACGATCCGGTCGACCCTAGATATTGGGGAATTTCCGGGGGGGGGGGGGATGGAATTTCCATCCACCCTAGATTCAGCGGGTGTGCAAGGGCATGTCAAGGCATGCCAAATCTCAGTATAGGGGCCGGAAGTGGGTCATCATCCGTAGTGCTAAAATTGATACACACTTGAGCAGATACGGTAAAATTATTATTCAAGTGTTGTTTTCAACACACACAAATCATAGAGATAGAGCATGCTCTTTCAATCTCCACATTTTTGGTGTTTGATTACAACACAAGAATTTGCATAGCATAGTAGATATTGTGATAGAAGCACAAGTTTGCAAAAACGAAAGAAAGCTCCCCCTCAACGTGTGCACATTTAACAATTGCATTTGAATACAAGTACACGTCAATTTTAGAGAAGCTCTCCTCATCTTTACAAACCAACAAAGTAATAACACAAGATATTGGAGTTTTGGGATTGGATTTCATAGCTTGGACTTGATAAACCCAAAACTCATCCCAATGAATATAAATATGCATCCAATACAATATGGTAATAAATATGAATAGATGATAAGAGAATCAAAAAAGGAAACACACAAGCGAATATGCCAACCCATGAAAATTCCACGAACAACCTAATAGAACAACTTCTCCCCTTTGGCATCCAGACACCAGAAAGGGAGAAGAACATACTCATGCATGTAATTAAAATGCATACATGAACTTTGTAATTTATTGTACTAAAATACTTATTATATTAACCTATTTATAGTTGCAAAAGTGCGTAAGTTCGTTTTTATAATACTTTGGTGTGTATGAAATAGGCAAATATGAAAGGAAACCGATCATTAATGGCGAAATATGGATTTTCCTGACATTTGTCCCTACAGTACTTTTTTCGAAGATGGCCACGATAGGCCCCCGAAGACAGTGCCAAATGAAAAAAGTGCCAATTGACAAAGTTGTGGGGAATTTTATGCGCTTGCTTTTAGACATAAAATTTGCCCTAATCGGACTCTGTATGGCCCCGGGGCCACCATATTACTGAAGGGTATGGAGGCAGTTTCGGGAACCCGTAAATATGAGACGTGGTTGACTCAAACTCCTTCCATATTTGGAGATTTTGGCCAAGAAAAAACTTGATGGACTTATAAAGGACAGAGGGGAGTGCTAGGAAGGTTCTAGAGGTGCCCAAGAGCCTTTGGATCAAATGGGTGTCAATCCTATGGCCAAGATTGCATTTCCACCTCTATATATTGAGAGGAAACCCTACTTTTAGAGGCATCCACTCATAGCCACGAAATTGCCCCTCCTTGGCAGCCACCAAGGAGGGGGAGAAGCTCCTCCACACCAGCACCAAGTCCAAGGAAGAAGAAGGGGCAAGGGGCCACTGCCCCCAAGGGTAGCCGTCGCCCCTCCAGGCACCGTCGCCGCCTCCCGTGGCCGCTGCCACGGGGATCTTCATCGTCATGTCCTCCATGGGATGCACATCTTCCTCAACACCCTCTGCGCCATCTTCATATGCCCCTTGTAATCTCTTGGAAAACATCATGTATGAGTGATACGTCGCAAACATATCTATAATTTTTTATGCTCCATGCTTGTTTTACACCAATTCATATATGTTTTGCTTACACTTCGTTGCACTTTTATATGATTTCTGGAACTAACCTATTAACAAGATGCTACAGTGTCAGTTCCATGTTTTGTTCTGTTTTTGTATTTCAGAAAAGTTGTACAGGAAATATTCTCGGAATTGGATGAAACAAAAGCCGAAGTGCCTATTTTACAGTAACGAAGACGAAGTCTGAAGGGGGGTCGAAGAAGCGCAGCAGGGCGCCCAAACCACCC
This sequence comes from Lolium rigidum, assembly GCF_022539505.1. NCBI lineage: Eukaryota > Viridiplantae > Streptophyta > Magnoliopsida > Poales > Poaceae > Lolium > Lolium rigidum. The sequence continues at coordinate 70,227 of NW_025900024.1, read as the reverse complement.
CTAGACGCGGCATGGACCTGGCCTGCGCCTAGGGTAGGTGTGGGGCCCCCAGGCCTCCACAGACCTCGCCCTTCCGCCTATATAAAGCTCCCGATGCAAAAACCTTAAATAACTAGCCTCCATCCACGAAAAGTTCTGTAGCTCCACCGTCGTTTCAAACAAGATCCGGGGGACAGAAGTCCCTGTTCCGGCACCCTGCCGGGATGGGGAATTGCCCCCAGAGCCATCTCCATCGACCCCACCGCCATCTTCATCGCCGTTGCTGACTCCCATGATGAGGAGGGAGTAGTTCTCCTCCGGTGCTGAGGGCTCTACCGGTAGGTATGTGGTATGTCTCTCTCTCCCATGGTGTGATCTTTATGTGACCATGAGCTTTGTAATCTAGATGTCGTTATGCTATTCAAGTGGATTTTACTTATGTGATCTCCGGAGACTCCTTGTCCCACGTGTGTAAAGGTGGAGTCTCTTAGGCTATATTTCACAGAATACTTGTTCACTGAATTATGATTTGAGTTGGATGTCTCTATGAAATTGTGGTGTGTTAGTACCTCCTATGAATGCTCAAAGTGCAGCGCGGGGTGTTCATTAGTACTTGAGAATACATCTTTAAGGTTTGCTTTTGCAGCCCTACACTGTGAATTTGTGTTCGTTATCCAACTGGAGAGTAGTTCAGAGTAGCATAGTGAAGTTCTTATATTTATATTCCTTTATGATATCATTGTTGAGAGTGACCACTAGTGAAAGTATGATCCCTAGGCCTTGTTTCCAAATATCGAATCACCGTTTATTTACTGTTTTACTGCATATTTACTTGCTGTCATATTTATTTGAGATTGTTATTACCACTCATATTCATCCTTATCACTTGCATTTTACTATCTCTTTGCCAAACTAGTGCACCTATACATCTGACTAGTGTATTGGGTGTGTTGGGAACACAAGAGACTTCTTGTATCGTAATTGCAGAGTTGCTTGAGAGGGATATCTTTGACCTCTACCTCCCTGAGTTCGATAAAACTTGGGTGATTCACTTAAGGGAAACGTGATGCTGTTCTACAAATCTCTGCACTTGGAGGCCCAACACTGTCTGCAACAATAGATGCGTGCGTAGACATCAAGCTCTTTTGTGGCGCCGTTGCCGGGAAGGTAAGGTAAAAGGTACCCACATCCTTTGGCTACTAAGTCTTTTAGTTGCTAGTGAGTGCTCGAAGTTATTTCCTTTAGATTCTGCAATTATATCTTTTCGTTTATTTTTTATTTATTTTCACTAGTTAGTCTTAATGGAAAACAACAACAAAATTATGGAGCTTTACAGTATTTATCTTGAGTTAGGACATGAGGTGTTTGAAGAGAAAATAAAAAAATCCTATGGAACTTTAGTTGCATGCTGGTAGCAATGTTATTAGTATGAATTCTTTGAACACCATTATTGCTAATGATATGGAAAATTCTAAGCTTGGGGAAGCTAGTTTTTATGAAAATGATCTTTTTAGTTCCCTAGCTTTTGAGGAGGAAATTTGCAATGATGATACTATGGCTCCAATATATGATGATTATGTTATTTTCAGTCCACCTACTATTGAGGAGAAAATTTATTATGACTACAATACGCCTCCTATATTTGAGGATTATGGTGATGAGAATAATAATGATAGCTATTTTGTTGAATTTGCTCCCACTACAATTAATAAGAATGACTATGCTTATGTGGGGAGTAATAATTATTTTATGCATGTGGCTCATGATAAGAATGTTTTATGTGATAGTCATATTTTTTATTTTATTCATGATCCTACTGAAAATTATTATGAGACAGAAAAATATGGTTGTAAAAGTTTTCATGGTACTAAAACACTTCTCTATATATGCTGAAAGCTTTGAAGTTACTCTTGTTTTATCTTCTTATGCTTGTCACTTTGTTCTTTGTGAATCTATTTGTGTATAAGATTCCTATGCATGGGAAGTGGGTTAGACTTAAATGTGTTTTGAATTTGTTTCTTGATGCTCTCTTTTACTTCAATTCACATTCTTATGTTAGCATCTTCTCAAATTAATGTGCCTAGCTAAAAGGCATTAAAGAAAAGCACTCTTGAGAGATAACCCATGTTTTATTTCTGTAATTTTTCTTTTATTTTATTTTTGAAACAATAATTTTTCTTTTATGTTGAGACTTGGAAGTTATTTCCTCTGTAATAACATCTCCTTATTATTTTTATTTCATTTTTGTGCCAAGAATAGCCTCTAATGGGAAGAAAATAAGATTTGGAGAAGTTGTTGTCCTGAAAACAGATTCTGTGTTGTCACCATAAAATTTCGTATAAATAGCCAGCGTGGAATTTTGAGCTGCCATTTTTTATGCTTATGCCCCAGGTTATTAGCTAACTTTCGTTAGTTGACCACTTTTCAAGATGAGCAACATAGGATTTTAAAAAAAATCGATCTTTACCTGTTGTTCTGTTTTGAAAGATTTCTACACTATTTGCATTTGCCTCTTAAATCTCTTTCTTTTTGAGTTATTTTGATAAAAGAGCTTTTTGAAGAGTTGCTACAGTATCTAATGCTTTAATAGATATTTGATATATGTTAGAACTGAACCCAAGTGGATTTGTTTATTTTTATTGTACTAATGCTGCTAATAAAGAATTGTGTGAAGTTTTATATGAAGGAAGTTTTCAAGTGTAGGGAGAGAAGAATGATGTGATGAGATGAAGAATTGACAAAAGCTCAAGCTTGGAGATGCCCTGCACCCCAAGAAATATCCAAGAGGTACAAGCGTCAAAGCTTGGGGATGCCCAAGGCATCCCCTCTTCATCAACAAAGCAACAGGTCATCTCTCTATGCATTATATTTTAATTGCTTCATACGCTATGTGTTGTTCTTGGAGCGTCTTTATTTTTGTTTTTATTTTTGTTTTGCCTTGTTTTCTGTAGCATATGGTTGGATCTTATCATTCTTGTGTGGGAGAGAGACACGCTCCATTTTAATTGCATATAATGCTCTAGTTCTGCGTGTGTTCTAGTTTTCGGGTACTATGTTTAGCTCTTGTTCTTTCACTTGAATTTTATTTAGAGCTCATTAGTATTCTTTATTTTTGTATGATTAGCTCTCTGGTCCATAATGTATTTCATCTCTGAGAGCTATTTCAAATAAATTGATTGGTGTTGGATACGAGTAAAATGTTTCATGACTATAGTGATGCAAAAGGAAGCTTGTCTAGACTGTGGTATAGACGTTGGCATGTCATGTTGGATTTTATTTTTCTCATATGCTTAGTATTTATTGTTGTAGCATGACTTGTCTTTAATGTCTGAGAGTGCATAATGTGTCATTGAAAGAATCATGTGTTGTTTCTATCATAAAAGCATAATATTGTGGTATTCTCCTTTGATGCTTTATTGGGTTGACTTTGGTGCATGCTTGCACCATATTATGACTATAACCAGTCAACTAAAGTCTCTATGATCATTTAGTTTTTGACTTGTAAATATCACTTTATGCTTTGATTGATAATGTGTTGTCGCTACGCATGATTATGGTCATTATTTCTCTTTTAGTTGGTCGCTCCCAGTCTTTTGCTAGCTTTCGCACGTGCTGAGTATGAACTCTACTCGTGCATCCAACCACCAATAAACAAAGTTTGCCAATTGTTTCCACCATATCTACCTAGTAGCATTATTGTTATTCCAAGTAATTCATCATTTTTTTATTTATCTTCCAAATTAAATTTTGGCATGAGAAAATTAGTCAGTAAAGCTCTCACGAACTTGATGGCACATTTTCTTTCTTGCACTTAATAAATTTGATCATTGTGCCTATCTTATGAAGTTTATATGTTTGCAAATTGCGAGTTGGGAGTTAGTATAATCATGCTTCCATGGGGAACACTTTTAACATTGCACTTATATTTAGTTGATGTCATGTTCTTTTGTTTATGGATGTCTAGCGGTGCGAAATAAAATAGAAACTTGTAAATCCATGGAGTTTGTATATGATTTAGATAAATGCCTCGGCCGCTAATCTAAGCCATGCATCATTCATGGTGGAAATTTACAGCTAAGTCATAGTGAACATTCTATGAAGCATTTGCAATAAAAAAAGCTATACTCATAGTAAATAAAAAATTGCTGAGATGCTCATTGTCTTTTTGTCTTCTCATTTTGGCATGGGATTGCTCTTACAAGAGTACCTCCATATCATCGGGCAAGAGGTACCCCGTTGGCGGTTCTCAACGATACATGTATACTTACAATGACAAGAACTTATTTGGGACCTAAGTTGAGTAGCATGAGATTCAGGTACTCGCATTCATGGGGCATGATATTTTCAACTTGTGATTTGCAAGCACATAGCTCATTTTTGACTCACTTTAACTTTAACCATTCAAGATTCTTATGATAGGGGCAATGAGAGTTCAAAGCTAATAAGTACCATACTTTTTGGAAGGTTTATAAAACTTGTTTATATTGCTTACTCTGCAAAGAGTCTCTCTTTTACTTTATGTTGAGTCTTCATCTTCTGCTTTATGCACCAATTAAGGGAGCATAGTTGTCATTCTTAGTGCAATGTGCATAGTCCCAAAATTATTATTGATTGATTCATGATTGTGCTATTGCTTACGCTTAAATTACTTGTATCTAGTCACCCTCTGAACTTTGAAGGTGTCCTTGTATTTATGTTTTCCTATTCCATAAGGACATGTTGAGTACCAATTTATTATGTTTACTCTATGATCATAAACACATAGTTGCTTTCAATGCATTATGATTCATGATCCTTTGTTTGAGTTACTCTTCATGTTATAACATAGTTGCTAAGTTCTATTGAATTATATCTATCATGTATATGTTTAGAGTACTTAGATCCTAGCTCACAATGCTTTACATGCTTGATCAAGATTGTGTTGGCTTCATGTCACCTCAAAAATTATTTTGTTATCGCTTACCTACTCGAGGACGAGCAGGAGTTAAGTTTGGGGATGCTTGATACGTCCCAAACGTATTTATAATTTTTGATGATCCATGCTTGTTTTACAACAATTCATATATGTTTTGCTTACACTTCTGTGGTGACCCTGCATACCACTGCATGTTGTAGTATGCCAGTCGTTGATATAACATTCGCGAAGTACCAATCTGCAAATATTACATCCCTCAGAGTAGTACAACAGAACATAGCAGGTCCATAACTCATTCATACATTATTACAAACCATAAGTACATAACATCCTGGAGCTCCTCTTGGGTCCTGAGAGGTTTACTCCTGGGTTCGAGGCGTACCCAACTTAACTTACAATATAGCGGTCTCATGAGACTAAACATTTATTCTCTCGAGCAGCTAAGTGTTAAGAGTTCGTGCTGCTCGGCTACTACTACTACTCGATACTTCTAGACTTGGTCTCCTCCTGAAGCCTCCCCAGTTCCGTAGACTATGAGGTAGTCTACGCCTTCAATACCTCCAGAGAGGTCTGGTTCTTCATAGCCGATGATCTCGGCTCCTTCAGGGCTGTCGTAGTCCTCCTCCAGACGATTCAGACAGTCTAAGCAGGGGATTTAAGAGTGGTATGAGTACGAGCGTACTCAACAAGTTCATATTAGGAAAGAGGTGTTTAATGCTCTAACTACGGTACCAGACCAGAAAGTCTGATACCATGCAGGTTTTGATAACCATTTCTTTAAAAGGTTGCTTTTATTCTGAAGAACTATGTCCGTCAGCCTTCACCGGTTGACTAGAACTTCATGGAGTTCCTTTCCGGCAGCGTTCGCAGTTCCAAATCCCGGAACAAGGAGTGACTGGTCACAACACTCTGCAGAGGTGTGTTTCTTTACCCATAAGAGATCTTAACCTTGGTGCCAACCGGGCAGCTTTCCCGTCCACACTTCCTTTGGTGTGAGGCCCGGTATAAGGTCCTAGTCAATCATGTTCCTCCGCTACCTCGAACACCCACCCTTTGTTGCATACCCCGACCCTGGGTCCTCGTCGGTCCCATTATTCCCACTCACGGGTGGACCCCGACCACGACAACAGTTCTGGGCTCTTACCATAAACTCCTTCGCCGGTAGCTGCAACCCATCATAGACCGCAATACCGTGGGGACTTAGGACTCCCCAGCCTCACCATCTTGCTCCGTCGGGTGACAAGTGTACTACGGACTATGCCGTGGGGACTTAGGACTCCCCAGCCTCACCAGCTTGCCCCCTTGGATCACAAGTGTACTACGGTAAAGCGCATCCGTTGATGAACGAGAGGTGGAAACACTTTTGACTACTCCGTCCCACCCGCATCTTATGGTGAACACGGTTTATACTGCACAAGAATCACTGGACGACATTTGTTATTTAATCCTAGATGGATATAAACCCTTGCAATGGAACCTCCACCATATCCACACAATCCATGGTTCCATTGCCCACCACATAGTCATATTCATAGTTATGAAAATAGTGGTTTTGCTTTTTATGCAATAGTGATAAATATAGTACTTTGCAAGTAATTTGGTAAAAATACTCAAATGACATGAGCAAGCGATGAACTTGCCTCGAACACTCGCAAAGTGTTGCAGTTGGATGGTGTGGACTGACCCTTGTCCTCTGCTGCTGAAAAATAGCATCATTGTCCGATAAGGGCAATGGTTAAAGAAGCAATTATGCATGATTCAGCTTTTAGGGTTGTTCCCCCCCTTTTCCGGGTGTTCTTTTATTTTATGTAGAAGGTTTATACTAAGAACCATTTAGGGATACTCTGTTTAGGGTAAAATACAACCTTGAAATGTTGTCAAGGTGTTTTTATAGTCCAAAAGCATTAATGGACTTATTTTTATTATTGAAAATAATATGTGTGATTTAAATGATTATTTAAATCATCCAATTAAGACTTATTCTTGATTGTCTTCAAAAATTCCTTTTGATATTTTATTCATGTAGAGAATTTTATGCTGATCAATTTTCATATTTTTAAAATTTTTTAGAGCTATTAAATAATTATTGTGTTTTTCTAAAGTTTATGCATTTTAATAGAATTTGTGAAATGGCAGAAATGCCCTTGGGCCCACCTGTCGGTGCAACCCAGTGGGTTTGGTCGAACCGACTGGCCTGGTCCGGCTCGACCAGCCTCACTTCTCTCTCTTCCTCTCACGCGCGATCGAACCCTAACCCTAGCCCTCTCTGGCGACCCGCGTCGCCTCCGCCGTCGCCGCTCGATTCCGGCGAGATACGCCGGACCTGGCCCCCGCCATGGTGCGCAATCGACGCGCCCCACGACGGCGGTCAATCCTATCTGCGTCGATCTGACGCGGGCGACCTGCTGCTCTCGGCCTCGACCCCCTCTGGTGCTAGGGTTACGGGATCCGCTTGATCCCGCCGTTCCTGGCGCTCCTGGTGCTTGGTCTCCGCCCTGGCTTCGGCGCCGTGGTGCGGGTGGTGCCGTGGTGCCGCCATGGCCTGGCTTGGTTTGGCGCCGCCGCGCTCTGGCGTGTGCCGCCGTGGCCGCCATGGCCGTGCCTATCTGCTCGACCACGGTAAGTGCGCCACCTCTTCCTCTTCTTCGTGTTCTATTTCTTCTCCTCCTAGCTTGATATGCGGCTACTCCTCCTCATGGAGAGGCCATCTCGTGCTGCTGCTACTGCTCTACTAGCTGCTGTTGCTATGCTTGCGGTTGCGATGCTTGCTGTTGCTGTGCGCATGCTGCTGGGCTCCTTGCTCGTTGTCCCGGATGCTAGCTACTGCTGCTCTACCTGCTATGCAGCTGCTGCTGTGCTATTACCATGGCCACTGCCATTGTATCCATGCTTGTGCTTGTGCTTGTCTGTGCTTCTGTTCCTGATGCTACTCTTGCCAATTACTCAGGTGTGTTCATATATGTTGCCCTGGCTTGATTGCAGTGTGCAATCCTTGCAAGTTTGCAAGAGCCAGTGCCTTTGGGTGCTATTTAGTGTGCTACAATTCATAGACATGCTCCCTTGAGCATGCATGTGGGCTAAACAACACCATCCCTTGATGGTGTGCTACTGCATACAATTATATGTCATATTTATGATTATCTGCTTTGCCATTGTTCCTGTTCTGTGGCTAATTCACTTGTCTGACATTTGTTGGTGCTATAATTGATGTTTAGCATACTGTAGCATGCTCTTGCAAGCTTCTGGTGGTCATATGATCACCAGTTGCTTGTAGAAACTGCTCTATGTTGTATGTGCCTCTCTGTGGTTCACTCTGTGCTCATCCAGTGCTGTTTGTGCTACATACAGGCTTAGCCTGTGTGTGCTGTTGCTTGCTCAAGCATCAGTGGATGCTTGCAATGATCCTTTGGATCATCTGCAAGACTCTGTGCATATATATCTTGACTATTTCATTTATCTGTGTAGTTTTGATTGCTTAAACAGATAAATGATGTGAACTGTGACACAGTGATGATCATATTAATTTAATTTGCTTGGGCTAGAGGGATGCCAACATCTGTTGGGTACCCTAGCTCTACTGAACCCTCCTTGGGTGATGATGTGCTGGCTGGAAGTGTTGGCTGTGGGTTGAGGTGGCCTTGACAGCCACTGGGTGCTGTCAGGGTAGCTCCCCTTTTCTCTGTGGCTAGCTGTGATTATTGCTTACTAGCCTGACCATCTTTGGTTGCCAGCTGCTTTTGGTGTTGATAAATCTAGATAGACACATGATAGTCTATCATGTCTGATGGCTTAGCTAGCTATAGGTTGTCAAGTGAACTTGGTAGCTAGCCAGGCTTTGAATCCATGTTGGATTTCTCTGGTTATGTCCCAGTGTGGACACAACCAGTGTTCCCTGGATGATTTCTACTGGCTGTTTTCTCTGTTTGCTTCAACCAAATGACTGGATAGCCAAATGATGACACAAACAGGGTTTCCTACCCTTCTGGTGTGCTTGAGACCATGCATGTGCAATTTATGAACAAAACCATTTGGTCTGTTCATGATCATATGTATACCTCACTCCAGCTCCTAGGATTTGGGTGTTGGTGTAGAGGTTTTGCTTCTGGTGGTTTGCTTGACTTGCCCTGCTCCTCCTTGTGGCTTGTGATTCTTGGTTTGGTTCAGTGGTGATTTAGAACAGGTTGAACAGCACTGGTTGTTCTACTTGTTCTAGCTGTTCTTGGTGTTCTTGGTGACTTACCCTGTTGCTTGTCGATGGATGAAGCAAATGGCTAGGGTTTTGGCTGTGAAAAGTTTATATATGGCTGGCTCTTTGCTTCACTGGTCGACAGCTCCACCTTTCCCTGTGGGTGACTCACTGTATGTGTGTGCTGCATGCACACAGCCTTGTGAGCAGGCTGTGTGTGTGTGTAGCCTGGTGTGGTGCACCTGGACTTGGAGAGGATCAGCTCGGCTGATCTTTGTGTATATCCTCCCCATTTCAATTCTTTACTAACCTGCCAATTGGCATTGCCACTTGGCACAACGTTCTATTTGTGTTGTTTGTGTGCAGGGATCAAGTAACGGATCAAATGGACTTGAAGATCATCAAGCTCAAGATTAACTTGTAGTTTAGGATAGATTTTATTTACTTGTAATTTTCCTTTTTCTTTTTCTGATTTTATCAATTCATGTAATTTGTTGTAATATTCATTTATTTTCATTATGAATATTGTAAAGACAATGTAAATTATGTGATGATCAATAAAGCTCAAGGTTTTCCCTAATGAGCTTGTCTTATTGTTTAAGTTATTCATAATCTTGATTCATGATCATTGTTTATTAAATCATGTCTAGTTTGAACTATGTGATATCATTTAATGTTTGAATTTGAAATTCAAATTCAAATTTTTGGTTTGAATTCAATCATACATCTTAATTTAGAATTCAATCATGCAACTTAAGTTTGTGATGCAAACTCTCCCCTCTCTTCTCAAAACCCTAATCTAGTTAGGTGAGATGCAAATTTGTCGCACTCTCGAAACCCTAACCCTGTAAGGTGTCGAGAGAGAAACTTGCCCCCCTCCGATGCAGTTTTTGTTTAAAAGCGCGAAATTTCCCCAGAATTTGCAATGCAATGCACATCCCTTTCTAAAATCTACCCCTCGATCGTCTCTAAACCTGGGACATTACAACTTCGTTGTACTTTTATATGATTTATGGCACTAACCTATTAACAAGATGCCACGGTGTCAGTTCCTTGTTTTCTGCTGTTTTTGTATTTCAGAAAAGTTGTACATGAAATATTCTCGAAATTGGATGAAACAAAAGCCGAAGTGCCTATTTTGCCGTAACGAAGACGAAGTCCGAAGGGGGGTCGAAGAGGCGCAGCAGGGCGCCCAAACCTCCCCTAGGCGCGGCCCGGACCTAGCCCGTGCCTAGGGTAGGTGTGGGGCCACCAGGCCTCCACCGACCTCGCCCTTCCGCCTATATAAAGCTCCCAACGCAAAAACCCTAAATATACTAGCCTCCATCCACAAAAAGTTCCGTAGCTCCGCCGCCGTTGCAGACAAGATCCGGGGAACAGAAGACTCTGTTCCGGCACCCTGCCGGGACGGGGAATTGCCCCCGGAGCCATCTCCATCGACTCCACCGCCATCTCCATCGCCATTGCTGACCCCCATGATGAGGAGGGAGTAGTTCTTCCCCGGGGCTCAGGGCTCTACCGGTAGCTATGTGGTCTGTCTCTCTCTCCATGGTGTGATCTTTATGTGACCATGAGCTTTGTAATCTACATGTCGTTATGCTATTCAAGTGGATTTTACTTATGTGATCTCCGGAGACTCCTTGTCCCACGTGTGTAAAGGTGGAGCGTGTGCACCGTGTGGGTCTCTTAGGCTATATTTCATACAATACTTGTTCACTGAATTATGATTTGAGTTGGATGTCTCTATGAAATTGTGGTGTGTTAGTACCTCCTATGAATGCTCAAAGTGCAGCGCGGGGTGTTCATTAGTACTTAGGAATACATCTTTAAGGTTTGCTTTTGCAGCCCTACACGGTGAATTAGTGTTCGTTATCCAACCGAAGAGTAGTTCAGAGTAGCATAGTGAAGTGCTTATATTTATATTCCTTTATGATATCATTGTTGAGAGTGACCACTAGTGAAAGTATGATCCCTAGGCCTTGTTTCCAAGCATCGAATTACCATTTATTTATTGTTTTACTGCATGTTTACTTTGTACCATATTTATTTGAGATTGTTATTACCACTCATATTCATCCATATCACTTGTATTTTACTATCTCTTCGCCGAACTAGTGCACCTATACATCTGACAAGTGTATTGGGTGTGTTGGGGACACAAGAGACTTCTTGTATCGTAATTGCAGGGTTGCTTGAGAGGGATATCTTTGACCTCTACCTCCCTGAGTTCAATAAACCTTAGGCGATCCACTTAAAGGAAACTGCTGCTATTCTACAAACCTCTGCACTTGGACGCCAACACTGTCTACAAGAATAGAAGCGTGCGTAGACATCAATGAGTCAATCTATCATTTTCCCATGATGTGTTGTATCTCTATGTCAATGTTTGAGTAGTGACTTGTTCTTGAAAATTGTGAGATAATTTTTTGATGGTTGCATATAAGTATTTGTTATCTTCTATGATGATCTCTTGTACTGATCTATGAGTGCATACATATGTTAGGGAATGCATGAGGTTGTCACCGTTGCATTATGATAGGAGGAGGGACAGCTGGAGCTTGATAGAAACCATGTTCCAATTCTTAGATTCATGTTGTATTAATTCATGGTTAATAAATGGGGGTTATAATTATGTGGACCTTTAAACTTACATCGGTGATTGGACTAGCTTTATGTCTTAATAATTTCCATGTTTGTTCTTAATTGGCCTTGGGATCAATCACTAGTGGTGCAATTGCACATATCAATGGATGCACCTATCTATGGCTCCTCTCTAGAAGAAAACAATAAAAATACTATACTAAGCTTCACTAATTGTGACAATTACACAAATGAAATAACAATTTGCCAAGAAACTTACTCCCTTGAGTTACTTTCTCTTACTCCACTTCATATCACTTTACTTATCTTGCATTAGTTTTACTTATTGCATTTTAATTTCAGCACTCATATTTTTATAGTAGAAACCTCTTCACATACACACACACACACACACACACACACACACACACACACACACACACACACACACACACACACAAACAAACAAACTATAGATCCTAGCTTTGCATAGAAGACCATATAAGTGGGTTATAGGGCTTTAGAGAATATATAGTTTACCTTCAGCTCCTCGTGGGTTCGACATTCAAATACTTATCGAATTGCACTATGGTGATCCCTACACTTGGGGGTTATCAGCGACCCACCTGGTCTCTTTCTGGCCTCGTGGCTCCCATCTCGTGCTTCTTTGGCCCATGGTCCTTATCTTGATGAAAAACTGATCAGGTATTTTTTTTCCTTTGATTTTTAGGCATGTAGAAGGTCCCTGAAACAGCAAAATACAAAAAAAAAGTTTTCTGCCTCCCAAAAATTGAATACCAATTAAAGGGACTTTGTATGAAAGTCTCAAAAATTAACTAAAAGGGCATAAATAATGATACGTCATGGCAAATATCATTCAAAACAAATCATATAAGTCAGTATATTGATGATTTAAAATGCATGTATCAATGCCCCATGGCACCCCACTGGACATATCAAACTCTCGGTTTGCACACCTTTCAACTTTGTTTTTCGGGCACCATTCTACTTTTGCATAAACTTGGAGCGTCTATGTTTAGTTTTTAAATTTTTGGCATTTTAGTTTTGACTAAAGAGAACACCACCTTTAGGTTTTCTTAATGAATATGAATGAGCTTTGGAATAAAAAAAAGTTAAGTTTCGAAGATAGTAAAAGAAAGGGGTAGAGGGATTAAAAGTGCTACAGAAAAAGCTATGCATGTTGTTAGATTTGGTTGTATTGTTTATACTTGAGATAAATTGTAGTATAAGTGACATGCATGGTTCTATATTTAATTTACATCATGAAGGTTTAGTTTGAGTCTTATTTTCCATATTTTCCATATTAGTAAATGAGTAAGTACTATGGACACTTTTGAATTACTTTTTCCCGTAGTGGCCAATTTTCTCCCCTTTCTAGCCTTTCACTATAACAAGTGGTGCTTGTTTTCCAAACTCCTTGAGCCAAATTTATTGCCAATCTTTTGTGTATGCTCAAAGTTCATGGGGAAGTAGGTAATGGGAAACCAACAGATTCTCCTTTTGGAAAGGACTAATGAAGGTAAAAGATGACTTCTTCATGACAGGGTCAATGGAGGTGGGGAATGGGCAAAATACTAGGTTTTGGGAAGACACATGGCTTGGGGATAGACCCCTTTATGAGAAATACCCCTCTCTTTATCGCATTGTTAACCATGATGGTGTTTTGGTCTCTAACGTTATGGGTATGACCCCCTTGAACATAGGTTTTAGGCGGGCACTCTCGAAGGATAGGTGGGATAGATGGGTTCACCTTGTTACTCGCATTATTTTGGGAGTTCAGGTGCCTGAGAATAATGACATTTTTCATTGGCACCTCACTGAGTCGGGTCAGTTCTTGGTTAAATCTATTTACCTCAATTTGCTAGATGGCCATGTCAGGGATTTTAAAAATATACTTGGAAGATCAAAGTTCCACTAAAGATCAGAATTTTTATGTGGTTCCTTCTCAATAAGGCCATTCTCACAAAAGACAATCTCAAAAAACGTAATTGGCAGGGTTGTTCTAAATGCTGCTTTTGTGATCATGATGAGACAATTCATAATTTATTTTTTGCTTGACCTTTTGCAAAAATATTGTGGTGCATTATCTACATGACTTTCAATATCCATGTGCCTGCAAATATAACTAATCTGTTTGGAAATTAGTTAAATAGGGTTTCAAAGAAAGATAAAGGCCACAGTCGAGTGGGTGTGTGTGTGCCTTGCTTTGGGAAATTTGGAATGTCCGTAACGAGTTTATCTTTAACAAAAAAAAATTCCCATCTTTCATGCAGGTTATTCCTTTGGTTACCCATTGGATCCATATGTGGTCCTATATCCAGCCGGAGGATGTGCGCCAGGACATGGATATTCGGTGCAACCGCTTGGCAATGGTAGCACAGGATTTCTACAGTCGGTGCGGTTGGCGGTCTGACAAGCGGATCACATGAAGATCTTGTGGCGGCTTGTTTTTCTTTTCATTTTTAGATGGCTGGTTCATGTCGAAACTTTGAGTGGTCCATGAATTGTAATGGTTGTGTAATGTAGGATCTTTAATAAAGTTAATAAAATGTTGTATGCATCAATTGATGCAGAGGTTGGGGTTCTCCCCTTATCAAAAAATATGTGAGTCATCCACGAACTTGAAGCATCACCACCCTTGTAGGTTAGAACAAAATGAGTTGCACACAAAAGATGAGGGGAAAACCCTCCAACCAAGGGTGGAAAGTTAGGAATTAAAAAAAGCAAAAATCAAAAGAAAAAAAAGAAAATGCAAAAGTAAACAAATGTGAATGAAAAGGAGAAATAAGGTAGCATTAGTATGAATAAGTGCAATCAAATAAGGGGCGTCCCAAAAAAAAGCAAAATGTGTCAATGAAAAGAAAGAAGCAAAAAAGTGCCAAATAAATATGTTTATATGATAGGGGCATGGTGACATGAGTTGCATATCCCAAAATACCATTGTTTTTTTATTTCTAGTATATTTATCTTATTTCAAAGATTTAGCACATGCTACCTATCAATTCCTTCTGAATAAAAATACTATTCTGACCCAATTTAGAAACAATTCCTTACATAAGCTTTCTTATGGACATACTTTACATATAGTCTTCTTAATTATCCATATTACATAAGCATTTAGCGATATGCGAGTTTTTCTTATTGTCTTACATTAATGAAGTACACGTCATCGAAACATTATGTTATGAGTACTTGCTTTTTTTATTATAAATCATACTAATTTCTGAAACAATGTTCATGAATTTCATATATATCAAGTAACAACAAACTCCAAAGTCCATGTTTAGTTTTTATCACCTTTATGCTCGAGGACGAGGATAGGTTAAGCTTGGGGATGTTGATGCATGTAAAATGCATAAAAGAACGTAGTAGTTTATTATCATATATTCCAACATATTTGCATGTTATAAAATGTTATATTCATGTTTGATTTATGCAGATTTTCCATTGATCCCCTTTCATTGGTTTATAACACTGCATAATAGGAAATCTCTGTTTTGTGTTTTTTTAAGTTTCAGGGACCTTACGGAACTCAAACGGAGCGAGGATTTTTTCGGAGACAATATTTTTCCTAGAGACACAATATGAGAGGAAGAAGAAGTACCGAATGGAGCCCACAAGGCCAGAACGAGCAGAGGTGGGGCGGTCACACCCTAGGCCCTACCACCATGTCTCATTCCCTCCTCGAGCGTCTGCAACCGTCCATTTTGATCTCAAACCACTACATATAGACCCCACAAGGCGTTCTCGGAGGAGATGGTGCGGAAACACAAAAACCACGAAACTAAGGTTGAAACTATGAAGATTGGAGGGGGGAAAACGCTGCCGGAGCCATCCCCGGTTGCATCTCCATCCTTTCCAACATCATCAACAATGTCACCATGACGAAGAGGGAGTAGTCCACCTCTGGACTATGGGTTTGTAGCAGTAGCTTGATATCTCTCTCTTGTGCTATGTTGTTTAGATGACATATGAGCTGCCTATCAAGATTATGGTCATATTTATAATTCCTATGTGGTGAATCTTTTGTTTTATTGGATGATCTATGAGTTCTGAATCTTTATTATGTTCTTGATGTATTAAGAGATTCATATTGTTACCCTGTTCTTTATTACTTGTTGTGATCAAACTTGTATGCAAGCGAATGTGTGGGGGATGGTGTGTATTAGATGGAGTAACATGGTGGTAGTAATGAGTTGTGATAGCAAGCCTCATATCTACTATGGTCTTTACCAATTCTTTTGTTACCTCATAGGGATAAAGTGAATGCATGTGCTATATAATTCTTAGTGACAGCTAATAAGTCTTGTTTAATCTATGGATCATATGCTCGATCTACTGTGTTATGTTTAATTCAAAGTAGCACATTTTTTTTGTTCAAACATCATGTCAAAGTACCTAAAGCTCGGATATTTAATTCTTAAATCTAGATTGCTTGGAGTGTATTCCTTTGTAGTGGAGTATAAGTAAGATGTGTAGTATCATATTTTTATATTAGGACGTGATGCTGATACGTCTCCAACGTATCTATAATTTCTGATGTTCCATGCTTGTTTTATGACAATACCTACATGTTTTGTTCACACTTTATATCGTTTTGATGCATTTTCCGGAACTAACCTATTGACGAGATGCCGAAGTGCCGCTTCTCGTTTTCTGCTGTTTTTGGTTTCAGAAATCCTAGTAAGGAAATATTCTCGGAATCGGACGAAATCAACGCCCAAGATCTTATTTTTCCCGGGAGCTTCCAGAACACCGGAGAGAGACCAGAGGGGAGCATGGGGGGCCCAGACCACAGGGTGGCGCGGCCAAGGGCCTGGGAGCGCCCCCCTATGGTGTGGCCCCACCAGGGCTCCACCGACATCGATTCTTCGCCTATAAGAAGCCCCCTGACCTAAATCTTCGATACGAATAAGCCACGGTACGAGAAAAGTTCCAGAGCCGCCGCCATCGCGAAGCCAAGATATGGGGGACGAGAGTCTCCGTTCCGACACGCCGCCGGGACGGGGAAGTGCCCCGGAAGGCTTCTCCATCGACACCACCGCCATCTCCATAAACGCTCGCTGCTCCCATGATGAGGAGGGAGTAGTTCTCCCTCGAGGCTAAGGGCTGTACCGGTAGCTATGTGGTTAATCTCTCTCTCTGTACTCCAATACAATGATCTTATGAGCTGCCTTACATGATTGAGATCTATATGATGAGCTTTGTATCGCTACTAGTCTATGTGCTACTCATGTGATGTTATTAAAGTAGTCTATTCCTCCTGCATGGTGTAACGGTGACAGTGTGTGCATCGTGTGGTTCTTGTCGTAGATTATGATCATAATCTCTTGTAGGTTATGGAGTTAATTATCGCTGTGATAGTATTGATGTGATCTATTCCCCCTTTCATAGTGTAATGGTGACAGTGTGTATGCTATGTTAGTACTCGGTTTATTTTGCAAAGATCTATTATGCTCTAAGGTTACTTAAATATGAATGCCGAATGTTGTGGCGCTTGTTAACTCCGGCTTGAGGGAGCTCTTGTAGCCCTACACAACGAATGGTGTTTATCATCCAACAAAAGAGTGTATGTAGCACAAATGAGAGAAGTTATTATTTATTATGCGATCAATGTTGAGAGTGTCCACTAGTGAAAGTATGATCCCTAGGCCTTGTTTCCAATACTGCAAACACCGTTTATTTACTGTTCTGTTGCATGTTTACTCGCTGCCATATTTTATTCAGATTGCTATTATCACTCACATACATCCATATTACTTGTATTTCACTATCTCTTCGCCGAACTAGTGCACCTATACATCTGAAAAGTGTATTAGGTGTGTTGGGGACACAAGAGACTTCTTGTATCGTGATTGCAGGGTTGCTTGAGAGGGATATCTTTGACCTCTTCCTCCCTGAGTTCGATAAACCTTGGGTGATCCACTTAAGGTAAAACTTGCTGCTGTTCTACAAACCTCTTCTCTTGAAGGCCCAACACTGTCTACAAGAATAGAAGCACACGTAGACATCAAGCTATTTTCTGGCGCCGTTGCCGGGGAACGAATCAAAATACTCCATCAAGCCCGTCAATCGCCATCAAACCTCCCATGTCAACCACGCGCCAGTTGTGGACAGCAAGCTAGTTTCTGGCGCCGTTACCGGGGAGGAAAGGTAAAAGGCACTCATACTCCGGTCCCAGGTAACTAAGTTATTTTCTGTTGCCGTTGTAAGTGCTCGAAGCTATTTCCTTTAGATCCTGCAATTGCATCTTTTGGTTTCTTGTTTACACTAGTTAGGCATAATGGAAAGTAACAATGAGCTTCTTATTCTATTTCCTGAGTTAAGACATGGATTGTTTGCTGCGAAAATTAAAAAACCTATGGAATCTTAGTATGAACGCTTTGAACACCATTGTTGTTAATGATATGGAAAATTCTAAGCTTGGGGAAGCTGGTTTTGATGAGCATGATATTTTTAGTCCCCCAAGCATTGAGGAAAAAAATTTCTTTGATGATACTTTGCCTCCTATTTATGATGATTATAATGATAGTGGTCTTTTGGTGCCGCCTACTATGGAGAGTAAATTTTATTATGATTATACTATGCCTCCTACACTTGATGAGAATAATAATGATAGCTACTTTGTTGAATTTGCTCCCACTACAACTAATAAAATTGATTATGCTTATGTGGAGAGTAATAATTTTATGCATATGGTTCATGACAAGAATGCTGTATGTGATAGTTATATTGTTGAGTTTGTTCATGATGCTACTGAAAGTTATTATGAGAGAGGGAAACATGGTTATATGCATCTTAATAATATTAAATTTCCCCTCTTTATGTTGAGAATCTTGAAATTGCGCTTGTGTTGCTTTTCTATGCTTACCACTTTGTTCTTCATGAATTTATTTGTGTACAAGATTCCTTTTCATAGGAAGTGGGTTAGGCTTAAATTTGTTTTGAATTTGCTTCTTAATGCTCTCTTTTGCTTCAACTCTTATTTCTTGCGAGTGCATCATTAAAATTGTTGAGCCCATCTTAATGGCTATAAAGAAAGAACTTCTTAGGAGATAACCCATGTGTTTATTTTGCTACTGTATTGTTGAGTCTTGGAAGTTGTTTACTACTGTAGCAACCTCTCATTATCATGTTTTTGTGCCAAGTAAAGTCTCTATGGTAAAGTTGATGCTAGATTTGGATTACTGCGCAGAAATAGTATTGTTGTCTGTCACGAATTTGCGCAGAAGTCTCTGTAGATAACTCAGAAAAATCTGCAAATTTACATGTGTGATCCTCCGATATGTACGCAACTTTCATTAGTTTTGAGTTTTTCCGTTTGAGCAAGTTAAGTGCCCCTGCAAAATTCGTATTTACGGACTGTTCTGTTTTTGACAGATTCTGCCTTTTATTTCGCATTGCCGCTTTTGCTATGTTGAATGAGTTTCTTTGTTCCATTAACTTTCAGAAGCTTTGTGCAATGTCCAGAAGTGTTAAGAATGATTGTTTCACCTCTGAACATGTGAATTTTTATTATGCACTAACCCTCTAATGAGTTTGCTTGAAGTTTGGTGTGGAGGAAGTTTTCAAGGGTCAATAGAAGAGGATGATATACTATGATCAAGAAGAGTGAAAGGTCTAAGCTTGGGGATGCCCCCGTGGTTCATCCCTGCATATTTTAAGAAGACTCAATCATCTAAGCTTGGGGATGCCCAAGGCATCCCCTTCTTCATCGACAACTTATCAGGTCACTTCTAGTGAAACTATATTTTTATTCCGTCACATTTTATGTACTTTACTTGGAGCGTCTGTGTGCTTTTATTTTCGTTTTGTTATTTTCATTCTCTGAATAAATTCATGCTCATGTGGGAGAGAGACACGCTCCGCTTTTTCATATGGAACACTTGTGTTCTTAGTTGTGCTTTTAATGTTCAAGGGCGAAAGTTGATTGCTTCACTTGTTGTTATTTTGTTGGAATCAGAAAATGCTTCATATGGTCTTGAATAATTTGATACTTGGCAATTGTTTTGAGCTCTCATAAATCATGTTTAAGCTCTTGCATCATGTAGTTTAAATCTAGTAGTAGAGAACTACTGTAGAGCTTGTTGAAATTTGGTTTGCATGATTGGTCTCTCTAAGTCTAGATATTTTCTGGTAAAAGTGTTTGAGCAACAAGGAAGACGGTGTAGAGTCTTATAATGCTTGCAATATGTTCTTATGTAAGTTTTGCTGTACCGGTTCATACTTGTGTTTGCTTCAAACAACCTTGCTAGCCAAAGCCTTGTACTGAGAGGAAATGCTTCTCGTGCATCCAAAAACCTTGAGCCAAAACCTATGTCATTTGTGTCCACCATATCTACCTACTATGTGGTATTTCCTGCCATTCCAAGTAAATACTTCATGTGCTACCTTTCAACAATTCAAAAGCTATTATCTCTTATTTGTGTCAATGTTTTATAGCTCATGAGGAAGTATGTGGTGTTTTATCTTTCGATCTTGTCATTTACTTCTGACAAACTTTCACAATGGACTAGTGGTTCATCCGCTTATCCAATAATTTTGCAAAAGGAGCTGGCAATGGGGTTCCCAGCCCCAATTAATTAACTTGCATTAATAATTCTCTTCACATGTTTTGCTCTGATCTATCGATAAGCAACTTAAATTTGCAAATAGACACTCCTCCATGGTATGTGAATGTTGGAAGGCACCCGAGGATTCGGTTAGCCATGGCTTGTGTAAGCAAAAGGTTGGGGGGAGTGTCATCTAATAAATAAAACTAAAGTACATGTGTAAACAAAAGAGAAGAGGGATGATCTACCTTGCTGGTAGAGATAACGTCCTTCATGGGAGCCTCTCTTGAAAGTCTGGTTGATAAGGTAGTTAGAGTACCCATTACCATTCGTTGACAACAACAAACACCTCTCAAAATTTTACTTTTATGCTCTCTATATGATTTCAAAACTTGAAAAGCTCTAGCACATGATTTAATCCCTGCTTCCCCTCTGCGAAGGGCCTATCTTTTACTTTATTGTTGAGTCAGTTTACCCATTTCCTTCCATCTTAGAAGCAAACACTTGTGTCAACTGTGCATTGATTCTTACATACTTGCTTATTTGCATTCATCATATTACTTTGTGTTGACAATATCCATGAGATATGCATGTTGAAAGTTGAAAGCAACTGCTGAAACTTATATCTTCCTTTGTGTTACTTCGATGCCTTTACTTTGAATTTATTGCTTTATGAGTTAACTCTTATGCAAGACTTTTTGATGCCTGTCTTGAAAGTACTATTCATGAAAAGTTTTGCTATATGTTATCTATTTGTTAGCAAACTATAGATCATTGCTTTGAATCACTCCATTCATGTCATATGCTTTACAATAATGTTGATCAAGATTATGATGGTAGCATGTCACTTCAGAAATTATCTGTGTTATCGTTTACCTACTCGAGGGCGAGTAGGAACTAAGCTTGGGGATGCTTGATACGTCTCCAACGTATCTATAATTTCTGATGTTCCATGCTTGTTTTATGACAATACCTACATGTTTTGTTCACACTTTATATCGTTTTGATGCATTTTCCGGAACTAACCTATTGACGAGATGCCGAAGTGCCAGTTCTGTTTTCTGCTGTTTTTGGTTTCAGAAATCCTAGTAAGGAAATATTCTCGAAATCGGACGAAATCAACGCCCAAGATCTTATTTTTCCCGGGAGCTTCCAGAACACCGGAGAGAGACCAGAGGGGAGCCTGGGGGGCCAGACCACAGGGTGGCGCGGCCAAGGGCCTGGGCGCGCCCTCCTATGGTGTGGCCCCACCAGGGCTCCACAGACATCGATTCTTCGCCTATAAGAAGCCCCCTGACCTAAATCTTCGATACGAATAAGCCACGGTACGAGAAAAGTTCCAGAGCCACCGCCATCGCGAAGCCAAGATCTGGGGGACAGGAGTCTCTGTTCCGGCACGCCACCGGAACGGGGAAGTGCCCCCGGAAGGCTTCTCCATCGACACCACCGCCATCTCCATCAACGCTGCTGCTCCCATGATGAGGAGGGAGTAGTTCTCCCTCGAGGCTAAGGATTGTACCGGTAGCTATATGGTTAATCTCTCTCTCTGTACTCCAATACAATGATCTTATGAGCTGCCTTACATGATTGAGATCTATATGATGAGCTTTGTATCGCTACTAGTCTATGTGCTACTCATGTGATGTTATTAAAGTAGTCTATTCCTCCTGCATGGTGTAACGGTGACGAGTGTGTGCATCGTGTGGTTCTTGTCGTAGATTATGATCATAATCTCTTGTAGGTTATGGAGTTAATTATCGCTATGATAGTATTGATGTGATCTATTCCCCCTTTCATAGTGTAATGGTGACAGTGTGTATGCTATGTTAGTACTCGGTTTATTTTGCAAAGATCTATTATGCTCTAAGGTTACTTAAATATGAATGCCGAATGTTGTGGCGCTTGTTAACTCCGGCTTGAGGGAGCTCTTGTAGCCCTACACAACGAATGGTGTTTATCATCCAACAAAAGAGTGTATGTAGCACAAATGAGAGAAGTTATTATTTATTATGCGATCAATGTTGAGAGTGTCCACTAGTGAAAGTATGATCCCTAGGCCTTGTTTCCAATACTGCAAACACCGTTTATTTACTGTTTTGTTGCATGTTTACTCGCTGCCATATTTTATTCAGATTGCTATTACCACTCACATACACCCATATTACTTGTATTTCACTATCTTTTCGCCGAACTAGTGCACCTATACATCTGACAAGTGTATTAGGTGTGTTGGGGACACAAGAGACTTCTTGTATCGTGATTGCAGGGTTGCTTGAGAGGGATATCTTTGACCTCTTCCTCCCTGAGTTCGATAAACCTTGGGTGATCCACTTAAGGGAAAACTTGCTGCTGTTCTACAAACCTCTGCTCTTGGAGGCCCAACACTGTCTACAAGAATAGAAGCACACGTAGACATCAGATGCCCATATGAATGCTAATCAAGACACATAATAAAATCTCATCAATATTTAGTAATATATCGTGTTCCTAATGCCATCACACCATTACGAGAGAGTAGACAAGTGAACCCATGAACCCCAGTCCACTTTTTATCATAAGAAACAACTTTTACTTGCCTTTAAATTTTTAGAATTAACTAATTTCGAAAATACAAAAATATCTTTACTTCTTGCAAATACAACCAAAAACCCAAAAACATCTTTATTTACTTGTTTTAGTTTTTTCTAGTAGTTTATTTATTGTTATTTTACTTTACTAATATCGAAGCCTTGTGCTTGACAACCACACGGTGGAGTTGGGGGCACTATACAAAGACTTTGCTTTGCAGGTTGCTAGACAAGGTTGGAAGAAGTTTCGCATTTGTTCCCCGAGAGTTTGATATAAACCCCGAGTTATCGTTGTGGGAAAATTTTCTCTTGTTGCATCACTCTACACTTGAAGTTCCAACGAATTGACACACTTGATGTAGTGTCATCAGTGGGGAGCGATTGCGTGGGCGAATGAGAGTGGGCGAGGGTTCTTTGCTCTTTTTTTTATGAACATGTGTTTTTCCTTGGAAGATTGTGACTAGGGAGGTGGAGAGAGAGGGGTCTCTAATTATATACGTTCATATAATATTGTCGACGTCTTGTCTTACTGGCCCCACGGATACGCGTACATGTTGCTTCACAGTGCACCTTCTCGAGGGTAAAACTGAGTATAGATAACTAACTAGGGGTAGTACTGGGCAAAACAAAGGATCGGGGTGCACTTGTGCCAAACTTGTGTGAACGATGTAGTATCGCACGCGTCAACATGGTTAGTGTGTAGTCAAATTAGGCACAACTAATTAAAAAAACAAAAAATGGTGGCACGTTCGCATGGAGTTTTGTTATGTGAGCTACCACCTTTGAAAAATAAAAAACATAGAGTAATAAAGTTTTTCCCAAAACCATTACTCAAAATGAGCTACTAGCTATGAAGATGCATGGTGTCCGACCCAATCTCCCTTCCCAAAGTTGGCATCCCAAAACAGTTTGTCTAAATGAGGTCATATTTGGCACACTCGTGCATCTTTGAATTGCAAATAATTTCATGTAGGCCAAGATGAATTGCATTATACAAAACACACATTTTCCATTTTTTAAGTCCCAAAAGTTTGAATTCCTTAGTGTTTTCTATGTTCCTGCCCTTGGTACCTTAGTTGCACTCAGTTTTCTCCGGGATGTAAACTTGTGCTCAGTTTTCCCCTCTCTCGTGTCTCAAGCTCTCACGAAAACTCAAGCTTGGGGCTTGTGCGCTCACCTTGGCTGATGCGCTCTGATTCGTCAAGATCGTTGTCATGCGGATCGTGGCCACTGACCGTTGATTTTCTATGATCTAACGGGCGGGGTCGTGGATGCACACACCCCCTCTCTCTGTCGAGGTACTTCAAATCAATTACAACGAACAAAGGTCCATGTGAGCGCTCGACAAAGAAAGCGGGATCCACCTGTGCCACCACCCCCCCCCCCCTCTCGTATGTTCGTGGACTCCCTAAATAATTTGAATTTTAATATACAATTACTCATAAAAATATAGGATGTTGGAAAAAATCTTACAACAAAATTTGGGAACAAAAATAATCCGAAAAAGGTGGTGCGGAAATAATCCCTAGTCACATAATACATGTTCAATCATCGTCATAATAAACAGGGATAACGGTAAACACATTGAAACGAAGATCATCGTCTATGTGTTCCTTGAACAAGAAGATGGCCATTCCTCGTTCTAGGAGTTGGGCGTCCATAATAACTTGTCCCTAGTTCAAAGCGCTCATTCATCGTAATCTTGACTTGAATAGGACATGCATCGCTGTGCAGCTAATTCTTCAAGTAATTATGAATGTAACCCAGTGAGAAGTACTGAAACAAGAGTAAATCAGTTATCAAAAGTTTAACGACTGTTTATTGGTGAAATGAGATATGAAAATTAAGTATAAATTCCTACCATCCTGCTTTTACCCTCGTGGACATCATAAGAGGTGAGGACGCAGACATGAAACAGTATTGCATGCTTCTACTGGACAAAGCCACATTGTTGTCATAGATAATGTAGCTATCTAAACATGATTCCCCGACGATAGAAGGACCTCCTGATACCTTCAATCCAGATTATGGATGTATTATAGTGGCTTTTTCCTAGAAGATCTAGGTTTAATCGGACATTGGGAATAAATTTCTTTGTGTAAGGTTACGTCATTTGTCGAGACCTTGAGGGTTTGGTTGTCTCTTTGTTACCGGACCTTCAAGCTGAAATTTTTGGTGTTTTTGTTGTATATCAATGGATGGAGATAGGCCAGGTCCTAGGATTCACGTGCAACTATGCATACATATGGGATAAAGAAAATAATAAGCGCAACATGATTCATGTTCAAATAAAGATAAACATTGTGGGTGGTACGTCCTAATCATCTACATCTTTCGCTAGCCACTACGACTGTAGGTTGATCCACTACCACACCTCTGCAGCCCAGGGTGTTAAGCAGTCATTACGTATTTAAACAGACCAAAGCATTACATGTGATGATGTTACCATGATCCCAAGTAGATCCTAGGTCCTCTATTCTACTAATCCCGTCTGTCACTAGCTTTCGATCTAGAGGTTGAAGCACCACTCATCATACACTCTCATTACCTTGATCGATCATCGGATCTTGGGTACATAAAAAAAACTTTAGATCGAGGCAAGAGATGATAAACAAGGACAAATCTTATTCGAACTCAACACAATATTCCCATGTTACAAGATGCACATTAATTCTGCGAGGCTTCACCCGAGCCCGCATCCTGTGAGGACTACTCACTCATAACGAGATCAAAGATCATAAAAATGTAAAACCTGGATTCAATATAAATATCAAATAGTCTTACAATATCGGCAATCGAGGCGATAGAGATTACAAGTAGATGGATATGGCTATGGAGGTGTAGGGATGAACGTGGAGATGGTGATGGCGGCGGCTCAGAGATGGATATCCTCCTCGGATGTGATGGCGTCTGGGACTCTCTCCCTGTTTGCGGCATCTAGGGTCGATTTATATAGGGTCTCTACACGAAAGTTGATAGGGTTGACTTGTTGAGGCGGTGGCACCCAATACGGTGGGAGATACGGGTGCTCTCTGTCTGTATGGTCGCTCAGTAAGCTCTTTGTTGGCTTCCTCCGCGAGGCCTTTGACTTGGGAGTATTGCCAACTTGTTATTCTTCATTGATTAGCCTAGATTTCATCTTTAAATTGCATATTCCTAAAAGAAAATAACTAAAGAGAAGATTTCCACATCGTGGTGGTAATTATGCATTAATAGCAAAGATAGAAAGATATTTTATCAGTTTCTTGACAAATACGAGGTTTAAACATGGAGTATAGATGTTGCACTATGGAGCTATCACCTTAAATGAAAGAGAGAAAAATTAGAGATTATTACATTGTTGCATAGTGGAATTAAATATTACCGTCCAAATGTAACTTTACCCCTTTCAGCCATAATATTATCTTTTTCACTATCAGAGTCAGATCTGTAGTAGATACTACTATAATCAAAGCTGGAATCGACAATGATTTTTTACTTTGCCTGGATTTGGATCCTATAAATGGCATCGAAATATACTTACATACGTACCATCCAACCACATAGATAAATTCAGAAAATAAATGAAATACATTTAGGAATATTCCAAGATTACTTACATATGTATCACACAACCACATAGATAAATTCAGAAAACAAATAAAATACATCTAGGAATATTCGGAGATTATCTCTCCAATACAGTGTAGGTAAGGTAACTAGAAGAAGAAACTTAGCGGGACTTAAGAAAACCTTAGCGCATAATAAACTAGAACTAGACTAATCAATTTAGATCTCCTGCGGCTGCGGTGTGGAAGGGTATCGGCGCGCACCGTGGTCTTGCAAGGTTAGCTGTGGGGGCGGCGTACTCTGGCAAGGAGTGCGATAGCGCCATGTGCTAGGGGGGCTTTCGGTAGCGGGGTTAGTGAGCGACAGAAAGTGCTTTGATTTGTTTTCAGAAAGAGAGATATGAGATTAGTGAGAGTGAAAGAGAAAGAGAAAATGTGCTACGGTTTGTTTCCCAAATCGACTAGGGGCAGGAGGTGAGCGACGGACCCACGCGCCGCGGTCCCTACGTAGACCCACAGGTTTTGGACCCTACGCAGACCTCACGACGTGGCCCCACACGTTAACATAACGGTCAATGTCATTGTCTCGACGGAATTTTTTTCGATAAAGGATGTTTTATTACTTTGATAAGCAATTACATCCAGCCTCTGCATAACCAGGATGCACACAGCTGTTTCAACAGTCCAGAACGAGCATTAAAAGAAAAAAGGCGAAATACATATCGAGACGATAAACTATATAACGCCTAAGGCAAGTGTGGAGCTTCAATCCGTAGACTATGCTGCCACCCATGTCGGGAAAAAGTATCCCTCGCCGTAGCCTCCAACCGTGTACAGACCTCCGTAAATAGGTCTTGGTTCTCCGCCCGCTGAAGAGGTAACCATGAACGGAGAATACATGTACATCTGTAGATGACCTGCAACAAGGAACAGTTTTTATCGTTAAAAATCTTGTCATTTCTACATAGCCATAGCGCCCAGATAACTGCAAGCGCCCTCACCCTAAGAAGCAACTTAAACCTTGCATCAACACCATGAAGCCAATTGCCAAAGACATTTGCCACACTAGTCGGGGGATACAGGGTAGACGCTACTTGGATGACTGACCATATAGATTTCGCAAAACTACACTGGAAGAAAAGGTGTTTGATGGTTTCGTCGTGATGACAGAAAACACACCGTGTATTTCCGTGCCAATTCCGCTTAACAAGATTATCTTTAGTAAGGATAACTCCTCGACGAAGGTACCATCCAAAAATCTTGATTTTTAATGGTATCTTCATCTTCCAAATTTTCTTATTGTTATCAACCGGTAAATCAGAATGGAGGATTGCATTGTATAAAGATTTAACTGAGAAAGAACCATCTACATGAAGATTCCATCTAAATTCATCCGGTTCAGGGGATAATTGAATATCACCCAACCGTTGAACTAGAGTATTCCATGTTGTTAGCCTTTGTCCAAGTAAAACCCGTCTGAACGTCACATTCGGAGGTGAGGTAGCCATGACGGTAGCAATGGTATCACCTTTGCGACGAACAATACTATACAAAGCAGGATATTGTTCACTCAGGGAAGCATTGTCCAACCAAACATCTTCCCAGAAACGTATCTGTGCTCCATTCTTAATAGAAAAAGTACCATGACGAAAGAAAATGTTTTTCGTTGCCATGAGACCAGCCTAGAAGTGAGAGTCCCCGGGTTTCCAAACCACTTGGGAGAGCGTCTTCGAGCCAATATACTTTCTCCGGAGAATAGTTTGCCAAGTCCCGTTCTCGATAAGAAGCTTAAAAAGCCATTTACCTAGCAGAGCAGAATTCTTAACCTCCAGGTCATGAATTCCAAGTCCGCCCGATCTTTGGGACTACACACTATACTCCATTTAACCAATCGATACTTCTTTTCTCGCTGTCCCCTTGCCAAAAGAATGCGGATCGATAATAATCGAGTTTATGCAGAATTCCTTTGGGCAGAAGGAAGAATGATAACATATACAGTATCATATTTGTTAGTACCGCGTTAATGAGTACCAGTCTTCCTCCTATGGACAGCAATTTGCCTTTCCAACTACTAAGGCGTTTCTGTAATCTTTCTTCCACAATCTTCCATTCAGCAATGGTAAGTCTCCGATAGTGAATCGGGATACCCAAATACCGAATAGGGAAATGGCCTTGCCCGCAACCAAACAACTCTGTATACTGAGTCATATCGTTTTGGGCATCGCCGAAACAGAACAATTCACTCTTATGGAAGTTAATTTTCAATCCCGACAATTGCTCGAATGCTGCTAAAATTAATTTTAGATTACGAGCTTTTTCAAGATTATGATCCATAAAAAGAATTGTTTCGTCGGCATATTGAAGGATAGATAAACCCCCATCAACCAAATGTGGGATCACACCTTCAATTTGACCATCAGACTTGGCACGCTCTATGAGTATTGCCAGGCATATCCGCTACAATGTTGAATAACATTGGTGATAGCGGATCGCCTTGGCGTAACCCCTTTCGTGTCTGGAAATAGTGGCCGGTGTCGTCATTGACCCTAATTGCCACGCTACCTCCATATACAAAATCGTAAATTAGAGCACGCCACTCGGGAGAAAAACCTTTCATCCTCAGTGTCTGTTGTAGGAAAGACCATTTGACCTTATCATAAGCCTTTTCGAAATCCAATTTTAAAATGACCCCACTAAGTTTCTTGGAATGCATCTCATGTACCGTCTCATGCAGAACTGCCACTCCATCAAGGATATTCCTTCCTTGCATGAAAGCAGTCTGAGAAGGTTGTACAACATGATCTGCGACCGTATTCGATCTAATGGTGGTCACTTTCGTGAAAATTTTGAAACCGACGTTTAAGAGGCAAATAGGTCTATATTGTTGAATCCTTTACTGCCTCATTAACCTTCGGTAACAAAATTACTTCACCAAAATTTAGACGAAATAGTTCTAGTTGTCCTGTGTGAAGGTCACTGAACAAATCTAGAAGATCCAATTTGATAGTATCCCAGAACGTTTGATAAAACTCCGCTGGGAAACCATCTGGACCTGGTGCTTTATTGCACTCCAATTGGAAAATTGCTTTCTTAACCTCATCCTCAGAATAAGGCGCAGTTAAGAGGCCATTTTCCTCTGGAGAAACTTGGGTTATATCGTCCGTGCGGTCCTCATTAAGGGAGAAAGAACTTTCCTCCGGAGGCCCAAACAGATCCTTATAGTAATTAGTAATGTAAGATTTGAGCTGATCGTGCCCTTCAATAACCCCTTCATCTTGGATGAGAGAATGAATACGTTTTTTCCGATTCCTTCCATTGGCTAAGCCATGAAAATATCGTGTATTCGAATCCCCTTCCAAAATGAATTTGGCCTTTGATCGTTGATACCATTTGAGTTCCTCTTCGCGAAGAAGGCTCGCTATCTGCGCATTGGATTGATTCTTAAGGTCAATCTCTTGCGTGGATAACGGTCTCACTTCCGCTAGGGCATCTAGGTCATCGATCACTTGTGAAAGGCGAATCTTTTCTTTCTTAAGAATACCAGCCGTATGGGCAGCCCAACCCGTGAGATGTTTACGCATAGCGCGCATTTTATTATTCCATCTCGTCATCGGATTGTTTCCCCTAACTGGTCTTTCCCACACCCTCTTAACCATCTCGTGAAATCCATCACGTTGTAGCCAACCTAGTTCAAATTTGAACGGCCGTTTACAAACCTGACGTGGATTCCCAGTGGTTAAGAGAATGGGAGCGTGGTCAGACAGTTTTTCAATACGCTCTAGGGCGCGGACGGACACCATGGGATATTGATTCTCCCATTCGGTGTCCATCAACACACGATCTAGTTTCTCGTATGTTGGCTCGGGCAAGTCTGTTGGCCCAAGTAAGCTGTCGACCGGACATAAAAACCTCTCTTAAGTCCAAGCTATCGATGACGACATTAAACAAGAAAGGCCAATGTCCATCAAAAGGGCCTTTACTCTTCTCATGAGTAAATCTCATCAAATTAAAATCCCCGCCGATTAAAATCGGATGCGGATTATCCTTTGTGAGATTTACCAACTCACGAAGAAAGTCGGCCTTAAAAGCGTCTTGGGCAGCACCATACACAGCAACCAGACTCCAAATGAAACCGTGCGCTTTGTTACTGGATATCGAGTTTGATGTGGTACTCTCCATCTGAACTAGCAAGAACAGTCATTGTGTCTATGCGGATGCCAAGTAAAATGCCCCCAGACCTACCACGAGGCGGACGAGAAAACCACTGAAAGTTAATCCCGCCTGACAATCGGTCGAGAAAACTTTGTGAGAAATTTCGTCTGCCCGTCTCCGATATTGCAATAAAATCTAAATCATAATCTCTACAACCATCGGCAATGTGAGAATGTTTAGCCAAGTCTCCAAGACCTCTGCTATTCCGAAACATGCCAATCATCGAGAAACTTTTGTAGATTTAGTATTTTTGCCATATCTACGAGACTTCTTACCGGCGGAAGATCGGGAACCACGTGCGGAAGCTTTTAGATCATAAATTGAACTAAGCTCCGAGTGTTCCAAATCGACCTCGATAAGAGTACCAATAATAGACGAGAGGAGCTGACCATCTAAGATGTCCTCCGCTCCATCATCGTCATCAACAGGGGTTTCCAGCCCAGTGGAGTCATTCGGAGCAACCGTTAAACGGTCAAGCTCCGTCTGTCTCAACACATCGGCAGAACCCGAAACCTCGTCAGGTCTAGTACCCAACGAAACTCCCAAACTGATCAAATTAGAAGAAATGCGAGAATCTGAAAAAGACGTGAAAGACTTGGATGAATGTGTCGTACCTGCCGTATCCAAGTTCTTCTCCGCCTTACGTCGCATGGCTCTCTGCATGGCGTCCTCATCGGTAGGTCCCGCCCCATCCTCCGAAAGCGCGTACCTCCCACTCCTCCTCAAAGTCGGCTGAACGACCGGAGGAGGGACGGTAGGGGGAGGATGTTGCGGAGCGGGGATCGGTGAAGTAGAGCTCGGGCGTGGCGAAGAAGTGGTCGAAGCAGGGACGGTCGACGAAGCGGGTGAAGAGGTAGGTGATGCAGGGGTAAGAGGCGATGAAGCCCCCCGCACCGACCCCGACCTCGACAACCCACCGGCTGCTGGAGTAGGAGGCGTAGACGATGGGGCATCAGCCGACCCCAAAGGGTCCAGGCCATGCCCCAGCCCCTGCGTCCCCACCACCTGTGGGGATGGAGCGGTCTCCCGAGGTGCGTCCGAGTCCCGCTGTCCGTCGACGTAGGCCACGCCACGGCGTGGCTGTGCGTCCACCGAAGGAGAGGCAGCCGCAGCGACCCCCCTCCCTGTGTCAAAGCCACGCGACGGCCGAGGCGACGAGACGACGGTGGGCGTGCATGGCGCGGCCTCCACTGAGGCCGCTCCCCCCCCGCGCCTCGTCCTGGTGGCGCAGCAGCGCGGCGTCGCTCGCCGCCTCCTCCTCCAGGACCGGTCCATGCGGCAGCAGGCCGCCAGGTGGTGGTGAGGGCGGCGGAGCCCTCGAGGTCAGCTCCACCGCCTCCACCCTCGAGGCTGGAGATGGCTGCGATGCCCCTGGAGGCACGAAGCTCGACGACGGAGAAGAAGCCGGCCTAGTCCGACCCTGCATGAAAGTCCGAACACGAGAAGGTGAAGGAGTCCGAGATGTCCGTGATGGAGAAGCAACTAGATGCGGTGTCTGGGACCGTGCCCTCGCCACTATCTCTCGTCCTCTATCGGTCACCGGTGAGTGATTAAAAGGAGTCAGAGCCCGCTGTGCACCCGTCGCCGAAGATGTACCAGTCATGTGCGTAGGAGGGCAGGTATCCACCTCCATGTTCGCCGTCCCTGGTGTAGCCTCCGCTGAACCATCCTCTAGTCGCTTCTCCTCCGCACCATAGGAATCATCAGTATCCTCTCCATCTTTCCAGAAGAAAGGCCAAAATCGTGAGTCGGGCTCGAAACCATCCGCCTCCTTCCGAAACCGAAATCTGTAGCCACTGAGGTGAAGTAAAGCAACCACCTCCAAATAGCCACGTTTATCTCTCGAGAGCACCGAAACATCCCGCATAGCCACCAAAATGCGAACAATCCCCTGACTGCGAAGAGTATATAAGTCCACATCAAGAGTAGAACCAATGAGAGTCCCAACAGCCCATAGCCCAAGAAAGTGCTTCACAGAATTCGGCACACCCTCAACATGCACCCAAACTGGCTTCATAACAAAGGCCGGAGCAATATCCTGGTGTTCCCAGGTAGAGACAAGAACCTGTGCCTGAACCTTGGGCACACTCATCTGCATGCCGTCTATCCTCGCCAAATCATCATGTGTAGGAACTACAACAAGAAAGGCCTTCTCCCCATGTGGAGACGCCTCCCATCTCCAGGCGGGATTCCCAGGACACATACGTGCAAGGAGGCTCTGAATATCCGCCGCCGTGACTGTCCCCTCACCAGACACCTGAACCAAAGCAGTGGGTGTACTAGAGGCAATCAACTGAGGCTTATACACCGAGTCAGGGAGCTGCAGGTCAAGAGTAGCATCATTACCGCAACCAACAAAAAAGCTCATGGGCTTCGGAACCTTCAGAACGGGGCATCTAACGGTCGGATGGTCCCCAGAATCACAAACCAAACAATAATGCAGGACCTTGCAGTTCTTAGTAGTATGAGTATTCACATCGCATTTCCAACATCGACCCACCTTCTTCTGTTTCACTGGTGCAACAGGAGCTGGAGCAACTGTAAGAATCTGCTGAGGTGCAGCAGCCATACCTTGCGGTGCGATTACAGCTGGCTGTCCCATAGCCTCCGGGGTGGGCTGCCCAAGAGGAGCGGCAGTCTCCGGACCCACAACGGCCACCGCCTTCTTCTTCCGCCTTTTCTTCCCTTGACCAGGCTGAGCAGGCGGTTGCTGTTGAGGTGGTGGCAGCCGAGTCCGCGGCTGCGTAGGGGCGACCTGTGGCAAAGGTATCCGCGGCATGTACTGCTGCCCCACTTGCGGATACCGATAGTACCGTCCCGAGAAAACTGCTGGTAAGATTGCTGCGGAGTTACGTATCGCAACGGAGGAGCGGGTGCGCGGGTAGGCGGACGAAACCCCATATTTGGCCGCGGTGCAGGGGCAGGCTGCGGCGGCATTGGGGCGTCGGCCGGCCATCCTTGGAAACCTGGCGGGCCAAGGTACGTCGCAGCGCCGGCGACAGGGGGCGCACCTGGCCGCACTGCAGCAGGCGTGGGCGCCGCAGCCCCTTGAGCCAACGTCGATGCCCCGGGCGGCACCGTCGGCCGCGACGGGCCGGACATGGCGGCGCAGCCTCGGCCTCCCGCGACCACCTGCGTGAAGGAGCGGGTTGGGAGTGACGGAGGCGGGGAGGAACGGTCGCGCGCTGCCGAAGGTTGGAGATGTTCGTTGGCGGCGGCGGCGACGTGGCGAAGAGAAGCAGCGGCGACGACGGCAGAAGTACGAGACGAGGAGATCACGCGATCGTGACTTCCTCCACGATATCGTGCCGCGCGTTGGAGGCCCTTCACTGCATGTGCAAACCCGGCCCACCTCTGCTGTGGCCCACCTGCACGATCCGAAGATCCCGCGTCCGGAGGCAGGAACCGAGGCGCGATCACCGCTTCGTCCGCGGACTGCGCCAGCGAGGTCGCCACCTCCGCCGGCGTCCTCTTCTCCGCCCGCCCATCCTCGACCCACTCGTCGACCAACGAAAAAGCTCCTCTCTCGCCCGGCAGCGACTCGACGAAGAAGTCTCCTAGAACCGCCGGCGGCGTGACCCGTCTCGGCGGCAAAGGACCCTTCCACGCCTTCAGCCGCACCGGGGCCTTGGACAGCCGCAGACACGACGGAGAAGAAGACGCCGGTCGACGAACCTCCTCCCGAACAGATGATCTTGGCGGCGAGGAAGATCTTGCCCTCGCTGCGGTCGGCCTTGACTCGGTCTTCTCCCAAACACGGGATTCCGCCGTAGGATAGCCAATACGAGACCAGAAATCTCCGAGCAACTCGTCGCCGATGAGGACAGCTGCGGTATCCGGCGGTGGAACACGTGGTTCATCAGCCAGACCGCGCCATGCCACCTCCTCCGCCACAGAAAGCTCCTCTTCGCCTCCCGAGATCTCACCGAGAAGATCAAAACGCGAACCAGGGCTCGAAGGAATGAGTATAACTAATGAACGAGGGGCAAAAAATAGAAATCCCATAAAACAACAATATTGCTTGGGAACATCAAACAACCTGCATGGTGAGTACCTTTCCTCACAAAGTAGATGATCTATGTTAGTGCTCTCCTAGAGAAATCCATGGAGGAGGGTGCTTCTTCTAGGTGTCGACAC
This sequence comes from Lolium rigidum, assembly GCF_022539505.1. Lineage (NCBI taxonomy): Eukaryota > Viridiplantae > Streptophyta > Magnoliopsida > Poales > Poaceae > Lolium > Lolium rigidum. The sequence continues at coordinate 35,530 of NW_025900024.1, read as the reverse complement.
GGGCTACTACTGAGGTCCCGAGGCCTCTACAGCGCGCCGTGGAGCAGCATCACATGTCGATGTTGATCGAGATCCAAATGGTCGAGGTGCAGCGGAGGGAATGACGGGGTGGTGAGCGGCGCGGTTGCTCGACGTGCAGTGCAGAGGCAGCTGCCGGCCGTGTGATGCAAGGAGTCGACGACGTTGGTTGGATATGGAGTGTTTAGTTTACCTTCACAACTTGAGTGAAAGAATTGTGAAAAGGTGACGTGCGTCGGTGCTGATAGCACGTGGCGAGACGAACCCGGGAGAGCACAACGTACTGGGCTCGAAGTGGAATGGCAGGGCAGCGAACGTACGGGCGCGCGAGCTCGGCGTCCAGACCGAGCAAAACTTCCGGGTGGGAGGAGAGAGAGAGAAGGAAACTTTGAAAGGATCCGTGATTGCAGGGGGTAGGGGGCTCCTCTGGATGGGGGCACCACGTGCGGCATTGTGGAGGAGGACGCGGAGGGGACGAGGCGGAGCCGGAGGTCACGGTGCTAGGTCGGCGGCGGGGAAACGGAAAGACGAGGACGGGGAGGCGCGCCACGACGGTGAGGGTGGAGGACGCCGGCGAGGGCAGGGGCCTGCCGCCGCCGTCGCCGGCGACGGGGCCGCACGCCGGCGGCAGGTCGCGCGCGCCGCGGCGGCAGGGCGAGACCATCGCCAAGGGCCACAAGAACTATGAGCTTATGCTCAACCTCCAGCTCGGCATCAGGTATGCAATACTTAGAAATTTGCGTTTGGCTTTGGGCATCTGACGTTTATGAACGCCGATCGGATCATCCTGGTCCCACGGTTGTCTGAAAGTTCTCAAGAATTTCAACGTTCATTGGCATATGGCTCTCTATTTCCCCCTCCTCCTCTAGAAACTGTTTGCATGCATAGAAAGCATGAGACTTCCGTTTATATCCACCTAATGCATATTCATCTTTGGTTGTTTTGAAAAGGAGGCAGGATTCTTCCCCTTCCATAGCAATTAAAAAAAAGGAACAATGTGCAAAAATGCAGCTGGGTGAGCCTAATGCATGTTCTTGTAACTGGTGAATATGAACCAGTGCTGTCTAATTTGATGGCCGCTAGACAGAGGATTTTTTATGATCTGCCATTACATTCAAATTGCACAAGGGATTGCACCATTTAGGCATTCGACCAAAAAACAAAGCTTTGGATGTGCCTGGATCAAAGTTTGAGGTGGTCGTCGTGTCGAAGCTTCCGGACTAATTTAATCTCATCCATATGATTTTCAGCAGGACAGTTCACCCATGGAAAATCATGTTATACTGCATTTCATTCTCAACTAACGGTAGTGGATCATAATAGTACAAGTGATTCAGCCATCTGTTGTGGATAACTCGCGATAATGTAGCTGAACATCATGTCTTTCTAACATTTGAAAATATAAATTTGTTCATGTGCTTATCATCCTGTCTGGGGAACAGACACGCTGTAGGAAAACAAGGCCCTATTACGCTTGATCTCAGGTCATCAGCTTTTGACCCAAAGGAGAAAGTATGGACAAGGTTCCCTCCAGAAGGCTCAAAGTACACCCCTCCTCACAGTTCTTGCGATTTCAAATGGAAAGATTACTGCCCGCAAGTATTCCGGTTGGTCATCATTGCAATGTCTAACTTCTGTGTTATGCCTTCATCATAGTTTATCTATTCTCATTGGCAAGTTCTCATGTAATTTTTTGTAAACTGAACCAACAGGACATTGCGCAAGTTATTCAAGGTTGATGCAGCAGATTATATGTTATCTCTTTGTGGCGACCAAGCTCTCCGGGAGCTCTCATCCCCTGGCAAGAGTGGAAGCTTCTTTTATCTCACAAGCAATGATCAGTACATGATAAAGACTATGAAGAAAGCTGAAGTAAAGGTTTGTGCCTACTGATTATATCTCTCTAAATGCTTTCTGAACTTCAAATACAACCAATGGTTTTATACAGAACGTATGGAGCACTCTTTTATCATGTAGATATTTCTGAAGATGCTTCGAGCTTACTACAATCATGTCCGGTCATTCGAGAACACTCTGGTCACCAAATTTTTTGGTCTTCATTGTGTCAAGTTAGCTGGAGCTAACCAAAAGAAGGTCAGGGCTTAAAAGATATTTGGTTTTCATGCTACAGTTAATTTATTTATATATATTGTTGCTAATCTTGTAATTTATGCCTGATCATCTCTTTGATGTACTACCCAGGTTCGTTTTGTCATAATGGGAAATCTGTTCTGTTCTGATCACTTTATCCATAGGAGATTTGATCTGAAAGGCTCATCCCTTGGACGTACGACTGACAAGCCACAGACAGAAATCGACGAGTATACTATTTTAAAAGACCTTGATCTTAATTTTATATTTAGATTGCAAAAACACTGGTACCAAGAGTTCCAAAGGTGGGTGAGGCTAGTCTCTGTCAGAAATCATCACAATTTTATCTTCCAAGTTAATTTAGAAGTTCAATTTGTTGAAGCAGACAAGTCGACAAGGACTGCGATTTTCTCGAGCAGGAAAACATTATGGATTACAGTCTTTTGGTTGGTGTACATTTTAGAGACAAAAGAGTTATAATGACTGAAGGTTAGTTTAAAATATATAAAATATTTTAACAACTTTAGCATTGTTGATGTATACCTTACAAACGTCATTGTTTGAAGGTTCCTTTGATAGTGATAGCAGCAGAGGATCATCACCCCACCTATCGCCTCACCTGTCTAGAGGAGATATTGATCCAAACAGGTGAAATAAGAGCTCTTATTCGCAATACTTGTAGGCCACATCCTTTGGTCCATTTATGCATTATTCTAATTTATTATTACACTTGTGCCTCACTAAAAATTATTGATACTCCCCAGTGTGTTTGTCTGGTATGTCCATGCAGACCCCATGAGGATTAAACGTTACATGTAGCCATACTTGTTTGCACCCTATCATTTGTCCATTCCTTTCATATGTGCTGACTGAGTTGGATTTCACTGTATACGTGCTCAATAGCATAGGAGCAGGTACTAATATATAGCCACTCATATAGTAAATAGTGATGGAGATATATGATGTTTATCAAGGACAAATAGCTTTCCTTTCTAAATGCAAAGAAATAATAGCCAGAAATTGGTTTATACCAATATAACCCCCTTTAATACTATAAAACTGATTTATATGTATGTCTGTATTCCTATCCATGCCTTGTATGTTCTAACATAAGTACATAACAATAAAGAATATTATTTTGATGGACAGGATGTGCACGATAAGGCTCGGGTCGAATATGCCAACAAAAGCCGAACTAACAGTACGGAGGACTGACTGTGAACCGCAGCTTATTGGTGAGCCTACCGGGGAGTTCTACGACGTCATATTGTACTTCGGGATTATAGACATACTTCAAGATTATGATATCAGCAAAAAGCTTGAGCATGCATACAAGTCTTTCCAGTACGACCCGACATCAATCTCGGCAGTAGATCCAAAACAGTATTCCAGGCGCTTTAAAGATTTTGTGTACAAAGCGTTCCAAGAAGACAACATCTGAGAACACATTTGAAACTGGAGAGCTACAAGGACATGGATTTATGCGTTGAACTGTCAAAAACATGATGCTGCTCATGACGCAGCAGGGTTTGATGCCTCTACATGTACTGTTGTATATCATGAGTCAGCAGACTCCACTGGATGAGAAGCTTCAGAAATCAGGATAATCATAAACCCTGCTTGCGAAAAGATTCCAAGGAAAATTCAGCTGGCTGGCTCTCATGTAGAAATAAGGGAAAGCGGTGCGTTTTTAATAACCAGGTCGAACTGTACATTTTTTGCTTGTTTACAAAATAGACACAGCTGCCTTTCTACAGGTGCTTTTTCCAGCCAGTGTAGCATAGCGCAGCAATGCCAAGCTATGCCTAAATAGCTATATACATGCATATAGAATTCACTAATGTTAGTTTAGATTGCTGACTTGAAGATCCTTTACTCCACGTGCGCATTTTTGGCACGCCTGAAGACTGAACTTACAGCGGTGTCTTGTAATGGCAAGTTCAGAGATGTAAATGGTTTACCTGAGTTAACATGCGACGCTTATATGCTACTGCACAAGTTCACCTTATGTGTTCCTCGGGGTGTTTTCTTTGTATACCAACTATTTACAAGAGCTGGATACTGCCTTGGTGAAATCTGGCACAACTTAGTGATACAAATGCTGACAAATCCGATTGTGTGCAAGTCAAGAGCAAAATACTACATCTGAGTTGCTTACAAACACTGGGAGGGTTCGCAGTTGGGGCACTGAAGCCATACTGGCACAGCACCATAATGAATGAGATGTCAACCAAGTCGTGAACTTTGAAAGTATATATACACGTTTCATGAATTGGGAGGGTTCGCAGTTGGGGCACTGAAGCCATACGGAACCTAGGTAGACCTGAACTTAGAGGCAGAGCCCCCTCCATTCGGAGCTTAAAGTCATTCCATTACTCAAATGACACAGCAAGATTGCTGGTAACATGAACAAGTGCAAAGTCAAGAGCATGGCCCGGTCATAAGGCTTGGGGCTCATCCCTAAGCTTTGCACCAAAGGCGGCGAGAACGTCCGCAACACTATTACAGGCCCTGGGGAAAAATTGTACTACTTTTAAACGGATGAAATTAAGAAAAAAGGTTTTAATCTCCTTGGTCAGTACACCGCATGGGTCATCGATGTTGTTTAGCGCCTAAACCAGAAGTTGGGAATCAGTTTCACTCTCAATGCGAGACATCCCCCCAGTTCTGAGCCACCTGAAGTGCATCCCTGCTAGATATACAAGTGGGTCAATAGGTACCCTCTATTCTCTTATAGAAAATGATGATGTTATCAGAAAAGTTAGTTCATTTTGTTTAACTAAAGAGGATACAGGTACCTAATATTGACCTACTTGCATCTATAATCACTGCACGCTTCTGCCTCGGCATGAAAAGCATCAAAGACATGGTTCAGCACTTCAGTCTTCAGCTTACCGGCATCAGCTCCCATCATTTCACCTTCCAAATATCTGACTACAAAACCCCAGCCGCCACCACTCGATCTTGGATCAAAATATCCGTCGGCAGTATTAATTTTCAGAACATCTCCTTCACGGGCCTTCCACTTGGGTTTTGTTTTCGTGAAAACATCCTCATACTCTGCTGCCAACCTAGCCTTCCACCAAGTCCACAGAAGCACAATGCATCTTTTTTTTCAAAGATACATCCTTGAAGACGTGTCAATTTTATAGAAGAATAGGCCAAAACGGTCGACCAATAAAGACACACACATACACCACGCCCAGCTTACAGGGCACCTCTACAACGACCCGACAACAAAAACTCATCTTGCTCAATCACCTACCAAAGGTGAGGAGACGGGGTATTAAGCAACCGGACCGCATAAAATCAAAGAGAAATTCCACCGTAGCACGACCACGACTCCAAGGCAGCCTTGATCAAAATACCTCCCCTCATATATGCCTAGAAGAAATCGGCGAGTAGTTGGCAGGTACATTGCGCTCCTGAAGATCGCGTCCTACGCAATGCCCATCACCGACAGCACATCGACACCCCACCATGACGTTTTGGAGAAGCACGATGCATCTGAGGTTGGTCTTAGCATCCTGAATTCCTGATGAAGCAATTTAGCGAGTGCCTGCTTTGGACCCAGACAATCCAGCAATTTTAATCTAGGCTCATTCAGACCCAAAGCACGCCACAAGATCCTTCTTTTAGTTTATGTCGTTGATCTGTAGCAGCTGCCTGTGAAGTTTATACACCGACTTAACAGTAAAAACGCGTTTTGATTCATCGAACCAAGCACAGGAATACTCCATTCCATCCCGCAGCGTAGAAATTATAACAGTGCCTCCACACACAAAATAGTCTCTTTTGGAACTCTGGCGTTGCCACTCTGTTCGGAATAGAGATTTGGTGCACATGGCACCAGCGCTCTCCGTTTAAAAGAAAATCAAAATATATTCTTTGAGTTTCAAAAAATTCTGGAAAAAATGCGTATGTAAATGATGTATCCTCTAAACTTGCAAAAAATCAATTTCAAATACTTTATTTTTTGAACTACACAAAAATGACAAAAGTGCAGATCTAGGTAGTACATTTTCAAATCTCTAAACCATATTAAAAAAATTCCTTTTTTGTCCAGTTCAAAATTAAAAGAATTTTAGTTTAAGATTTTGCATGATTGTGAGGTGTATCACTAACAATCTCCATCAATCTCCAGAATTATTTTCAGATTTTTTTTATAAATTGCAAAATTATTTTTTAAAAGCAAGAGCACTGGAACTCGAGAGCCAAAAACACTCTCCTTTATGTTCGTGCATACTTGTACAGTTTTTAGATCAACAAAACTCAACTTGTTCCATTTCATTGAAATGAAACAAACACAACAGCTACGTACTTAATAGTTATATGCAGCCAGCTGGAGCCTGTTCTGAGTTACTCCCTCCGTCACGAAAAAGATGTCGCAACCCATCCCCCCGCTAGTTCATTTTCGAATTTACAAAAAACCCCCGACTTCATTCTAATCGATTCAGATTTGGACAAATCAAACTGACGACTTTGCGATTCCCCGCAGTCCGTCGCCCGCCCAGCAAATCCCGGCGTCCCCGGCGTCCGCCGCTCCGGTCGCTGTCTCCCCGCGGTCGCCTCGCCTGCCCCTGCACGCCGTTGGATGGATCCCGCGGGGTTCGCCGTCGAAGGAATCGAGCAAGGTCACGCTCTGCTCCCCGATGAAGGAATCGAGCAAGGTTGCGCCGTCGTAGGGCTAGCACCGGCGCGGGGGAGGAAGACCGCGCCACTCCCGCTCCGGTCTCCTCGGTGTGTTCCCGTCCGCGAAGCCGAGCTCGCCTCGCCGCCGCGGCCGCCGCTCAGGAGGACAAGGACGAGGAGGCCGGCGGTGAGGAGGACGGAAGCAGCAAGGCCGCCGCCACCAAGACGACCATGAAGACGCAGACGGTGGAGCTCCACATGGTGGGATTCGCCAAGGACGCCGTGCCCAAGCAGCGGCGCTGGAACCGGATTGCGCAGGAGGAAGCCCTCCTTACTCGGCGAGGAGGAGCGGGCCGCCATCCTGCTCATGGCGCTCTCCTCGGGCGTCATCTACGCCTTGTTGGATGGATCTTTGGTTGTCTGCATGGTTGGATCGATCTTTGGTTGTCTGCAGTAGTAGTAGCCCTCTGACTCTGCAATGTAACAGCAATGGGGATGAATGAACTAGTGTGCAGTATAGAGCAGAGTAGCTCCAGAACAATGTGTATGTGTATATTAGCAAGAACAATGTGTATATGTACAGGAGATCATCCTTAGCACAAGAAATCTAGCAGGCTTCACAATTTTCGAGCCTAGTCTTTCAGTATAATGAGAACTAGAGATTCTCCCACAATCTGATGATCCTATTATATATGAATGCTTATGGAAGGAAACTACTCATAGCTAAAACTGTGCATTATTCATTTCTGCAATATCTCAGGATTAATCCACAACACAAGAACTTAGAGAGAAGAACAGGTAAATTGCTTGATTAGGATTCAATTGAATTAAACAGCAATATTCAGTACTTCCCTGTTAAGCAATCCATGCATTTTGGATAGACTTTCACTTGAAATCTCACATTTACACAAGTGATACAAGCAGACTGCGAGGTGGTACCTTCTTCGCTGCAGTCTGCTCGAAGATGTTGTCCATCTGCCGGTAGTACAACATGATGCGATCAGGTAAAAATAAACAGAAAAGGAGCTGCCAAGTCTAAGATAAAACTACATTGCCTCAGTTAAATTGAACCCACCAAAATCTAAGATAAAACTACTGTACTGTCAATTCAGGTTTCAAACATAAACTACTCCCATATGCTTTCCCTGGTTATTTTCTTGCAAAGATATCCTTTCGCTAACTGTATCAAGCTAATAAATTAACTCATGAATGCAATTTAAAGCGGGAATTTACCTGCTCTTAAGTGCTTGCAGTGTTTCTTCATCAGCTGATATTGGATGATTAGCGTTGTTGTCATGATTACAGCTTAACCCATGTACACTTTTCCCTTATGCGCCTGAAAATGCATGCTAGACTTAATATAAAGACACTACAAATTACTGTATTTAGTTCTGTTCACACATGTGCGTAGGGCAATGGGTGTACATTGCACTTGTTTTGACATGTTTGGCATGCTAAAGTAATGCATTTCATCTTGATAATAATTGTTCGTAACTCACTGTTGAGCATGTAACAGAGGTTCAGGACCAGGACTAGTGGCCTGGACACTGAGGAAGAATGGCACAGCTGGTCGTTTATAATACTCACCGGGTGCTCTCTGGCTTTAGGATCATCTAGCGCGTGGTTTTGTGGTTGTGTAGCTAGGTCTCCAGCTGAGAGAGGTACCTCCGAAACTTTTGTCCTCTTCTTGGCATTCCTGAGACCTAGATGTGTAAGCTTTCGAGAAATTTGAGCCGAAGATATTTCCACTGGGATCTAAAGCTTCAGCAGTTAGATGGCTGCATTTACGTTCATCCTTATAAAAGCAAAGCTATGCTATAAAAGCAGGGACTTCTTTTTAGTTCTACCGCAATGCCTCTTAGTGCCTGAATGGTAGCGAAACCAATTTCTTAGTGCATAATACAAAGGCCTGTGATTTTAAATGAGGAGTCATGCATATAGGGATAAACTTTTCCAAGCATATAACGAGGAGCTCACAGGTTAGTGGCCAAAGGGCATGCATAATACAAAGCCAGATTATTGCGGAGGAATAAGAATCTTCAGTCATTCAAGATTTGATTCAGAATTTTTGCCCCTGAACAGCACACGCACATAGGACAGTAATCTCTGCCTTGAGCAAGCAGGCTCTTTTACAAGGCATACAGAGCTGGCACCTCCCCCTTCCAGTGGGCACAAAATACACGCACATAGCACAAGAACAATTTTTTACTGAACTTTGTGAATAAGAGGATTCATATTGGAGGATACCTTGAGAAAGCTTCTCTGGAGATGCCCAACAGCGGCGATGTGGAGAAGTGAACTGTATCTGCACGCTCTGATGGCCGGCTTGCAGCAGCATCGGAGAAGAAGAACCATACCCAAATCCCACCGCCTAATTAGCCAGGCCAAGAACCATACAACACTCAGAATCTTGCCGGGAAGAAAACAAAATCCACAATCTCGACTGATCTGCGACTGTCACTGCGAGCGAGGAACAGGGTTCTTACCGGTGGGAATGTAAGAGGGTGAGTAGGCAGCCTTGCCCTGGCGCACACACCTCTCGCAGGCGGACGCGCAGGAGGCGAGGAGCAGCAAGATGAGGCAGGAGTAGGGGGCGGGGAGAAAAACGAGGATGGCGACCTGGATCTTCTCGAAGATCTAGCAAGACGGCGTAGGTGGAGCAAGGCGACGGCGGTGTATCGGACAAAAAGTTCCAACCTTGGCCGGCGGTGTCTTCCCAGCCGGCAGCGACGACGGGGAGCTAGAAGACGGAGAGGGGCAGCGCGGGGGAGCTGGACAACGAAGCGGCAGGAGCGCTGGCGAGCTCAACGGCGGCGCTAGACGGCGGAGGGGGAGCTGCGTGGCGGACCTGCGGCGTGCGAGCGAAGCGAGCGAGGGAGAAGAGCGGCGTGCGAGCGGAGCGCACCAGGAAGAGGGAGGCTGAGGGAGAAGAGCATGAGGACTTTGGGTTGTGTCGGGATTTCCACAAGGGGTGTTTTGCAAAATAACCCGTGCGACATCTTTTCCGTGACGGAGGGAGTACAACTTATTCCATTTCATTGAAATGAAACAAACACAACAGCTACGCACTTTAAAAGTTAGGCAGCCAGCTGGAGCATGTTCTGAGTTATGATCAAGCATAATTTGGGTCCGACTTTCAAATGGAACAAACAGGGGCGTGGCTAGTCAACAGCCTGCCCACTAGGCAAGGTACCATACCAAATTCCAGTAGACATGTATACGAAGATACAAGTAACATAAATTACAAAAAAACATATACGCCATAATTCTCATTTTATCCTGTACCCTTTCCTTCCGCAATAGGTACGAGTAACACGGCCATATAAATTACAAGAAGCAAACCAGTTCATCCCCTATGAGCAACACATAAAAAAACATATATACCACCGCATCTTTGGAGAACTTGTTTAGGTGCGCCCGTTGACACATACATACAGGCAGCTACAACATCACACTGGCAAAATAGCTACCTCATGCAACAACAAAACAATAAACCCATATAACAAAAGATGAAAAAGGAAAATTAATTTACATTACCACCACCAGCTTCTACAAATGATGAAGACGGAAGAATATCTACCAAGGATATACAATGGACATATCCTACCTTGGACTGGTCCAAGGGGAAGGTGGCTTGTATGGAAAACTCTGCGAAGCAGAACCATGTCCTAAATCAAGACTATGGAGTTGTTCCATCAGTTGCGACCTCCGCTCTTTGAAGAAATCTAGCCTAGTTGTTAGTTCTACCAAAGCGGAGGATGCCACCATTGGCTGCCTCCCATATTCAACACCCTGTCATACAACAAATATGCATCATCTTAATTTTGATGGTATATTTAACGATAACAAAGTGTTTTGATTTCCCTAACCTCAGCTAACTTTGGGATGTTGATTTCCACAGAAGTGCTCTCTGATGACATGCTTGTTGATGCCTCTATGCCTCTTGAATCACTTGAAGACGCATCCAAAGAAAGCTTGCGGGTCAGTGGCCTAGAAGAACCATAAGGTAGCACGTGCTGCTTGATGTTCCTCCATTGTGATGCATCCACAGAGCTTTCCTGCCAAAAATAATACAGTATCAGTAGAAATTCACTGAGGAGTCAACTAATGCAAACTAGCCCCCTCTAAATTAGCACACTTAAATTTCCTCTGAATGTCTTCAAATTTTTCTAGAGTCTATAACACTAGACAATCCATGGGCCAAAGTACCCACTTCTACCAACATACACATTTGTGCGAGTTGGGATTAAAATAACACTCCTTCTACAGCTAAACAACATTTTGGACTTGGACACGGTCTCCAATATGCATGTTTGGTCGTTATTTTTCACCCGAGTATGCCATTAAAAATAATGTTCTGAAATTTGATACATTCAGTACTATGAAGGTAATTTCGTTACAGATCTAACAGTACAAGTTTCACATGACAAAAGTAAATAAGTTTTGATGCAATAATAGTCACAGTTAAGGAAGTTCGACTACACGCATTCTATGGCATCATCCATTTACAAACGCATGTCATCCATTTACAAACGCATGTAGTGCAAGAAACTTTGATTGGTCATCAGGAAAATTTTGGCTAGTACTGAATTTACTATTGTTTCTAGTGAAGTAATCAAGAACCATTGTACAGGCCTTAGGCGAAGGCCGTCTAAACTGATGAATAACTCTATACTGCAAAAGCAAACTATGTTTCCAGATTTTTTTATTACAAGCTGGTCCCCTCAGTAACTAGACATGACTAATAGCAGTATTGTTCATTTCCAAAACTAACAGTTAGTAATTTATCTAGAGAACACATGTAGAGAAGGAAACTGGAATTTAAACAGGTTTCAGTATTGCCATTGAGAATGTAATTGTATAGGCAGAAAATCTAAACAAACCTCATTTCTCTGCTTCTCTTGATTACAGAAGGCAAGCTTCATGTCAAATCCTGGTTGAACAAAGTTTCTGGTACCAATAAAATAGTGTCATAACATGACAAGTAAATTCTGAGAGCACAACATATCCAGAGTATTATGTCTAGTGTCTAGAACTACTAATATAACATGTGCAATCAAAGCCTTGATAGAGCTGGTTTGAAAAGGAAACCATGTTAAGACCAGCTGTAGCATAATTCGGCACTGACTAAAGAAGATTTTACTTCAATGAAATAGAGCTTATCAAACTCCCACCAAACTTCAAGTCACCAAAAAGAAAAATCAGAAGGTGCTAGAACCCCAGATCTAGCAGCATCCTCAATGACGACAAAAAAGAAAGAGAGAAAGAAAAGATAATAGAATTCATATTCTTACTGCTGTGAAAAATTGCCAGGAATACGGTGATAACGATCATTTCCATCTAGAGATGGGCCATATTGGTGTTGGCGTTGTTGATTTAGCTGGAGGTGAAGTTCAGCAACCTTCTGCTTTAACCTTGCAACATCAGCTTCAGCAAGAGCAATCTCCTCAAGCTCAGCCCTTGTCTTGAGAAAAACGAGGAAAATGAGACTCCATAAACTAAGTCCAGCTAGTAGAGCAATTATTGAAGGTACCTTTGAGTCCATAGCACGTGGACTTGAAAACTGTCCAGAAGACATGCTCAACCCAACCTCCAATGCAGATCTAAGATCTCTCTCAGCTTGTAGCTGCTCTTGCAACCTGGACACCTGCAAAAATAAACAGCTGTGAAAACTATCTCTAGAATAACTCAACCACCATCTAGTATATCAGAACCTGTTCAACAGTAACTGCACGAAAACATATTAAGCAGAAAGTAAAATTTCGGTCCCTAAACTTTTGGATTATGCTTACTCTTCACTGTACAGTTAACCTGAATTTTGTGCAGGGCTACATGCACTATCTTATTTTGGTTCCAAGATTTTAGGTGTTCTCCCGATTCGGTCCTTCCAACAATAAATTAACCAAGCCTGTCTAACCTCCCAATTAACTGACAAGCAAGCCTCGCCTATAAGACAATTTGACTGTAGAGAGAGGTTCCAAATCCCAGAGGGAACCTGGTCAGCCGGTTACCGCAAATCCAGGCTAACACTAGGGTATCTAAAATGAGAGGCCAATGGCATGTTCTCAAGTTCTCATGCTATTTCAAGGATTATAAAAATTGATGATGATTCGGTATGTCAGAAAGACACGAACTTCAACAACAAGCAAAAGTCAATAGAACGAAAAAATGTCTTCCAACAAAAAAAATGGGATATTGCAACTTGGACATTCTTTTATTTGGACTCTTTGTGGAGGCAACCCCCTCATTGTCCTGAGGACCAAGTAGCAAACTAGAAACCTAGGAAGATGAAGATAAACTGAACCCTGGGGGGACAAACATATCTCTTTCACTAAATTAGAACATAATTACACAGTTGCCAAGCAAAATTAATAAGGCAAGGGAAGCATACATCCTGTTCCAGGGCCAAACGACGTTCATGTAGTGCTTGCTTTCTTCTTTCCAAACTCGCCTGTAAAATTGCATTACCTCGAGCCTGCAAGACACTTCCAATCAAATGACTGGAAAAGAATAAATAAAAAGGAGCTGGTAGGTGTCAAGTTTCTTCCCATACCTCTTTCGCAATTCTGTTCTGCAAATCACTCTTAGCAATTTCAAGCCTTTGAATCGCAAGCCTGAAAGGTTTGTTTCCATAGAAAACTTAAATCAAGAAATTGACCTTTGGATTTTTGCATCCAAGAAAAAACTGGCAAGCTATGAAACTGGTGTGCTTGTTCATAAAGTGCACAGGCTTCAGCAGTAAAATAGTAAGAAAGCTAACTGAAGTTTTAAAAAATATACACTACCATCTAATTTGCAACATGCATTGTTAAGTAATGAGTATTCAATGTAACAATGTTATTAGCTAAGCAGAAAGTACATATATACAGGTGGCTACAGTTTTAAGGGTGGGGGGTCACATTTGATACTTAAATTCGAAAATGCAACAGCTTTCATCTACATTTCCCACTCAGAGATTTTCATATAACTAATATCCACTGTTTTCGTGACTATCACACAAAGTGAAATTCGAAAATGTTGGCCAAGAAATTTTTTCCTGCTCATTTCTTTCCTCCTAAACTACAATGAGCACATCACCAACAATTTTGTGGCCATCAGATTACCGAGATGAACAGATGGACTGCTAGACTGTCCAAGGAGGCTTAAAACAGAAACCTAACAGGCAAATCAACACCAAGCAAAGCAGTAATGTAAATACTCCCTCTGAACCAAATTACTTATCACAGATTTAGGATAAGTAATTTGGATCGGAGGGAGTACATAAGATCAGAGTTTAGTGGATAAGAGCGTACTCTTCTTCACCAGATGAGTCAACTGATTCTGGATGATGGCTCTTTCTTGCCTGCACAGGTGATGCATATAAATCAAAATTCTGACTGATTCATGCATCTCTGATTATGATGACGTTCGATGTGATTTCATATTTATATGTTCTCTTTGCTACAATTCTATCACCTTGACTGGACAAACGTTGTTATAGAAGTAACAGCAATTCAACATGAACAAAAAGTTGGCACAATAATGCATTAGTCCTACTCAGCTGCTCCACTGAAGGAAGTAAATATAACAAGATTTATTTCTCACATTATTCCGCCCCCAGAAGTTACTGCGCTTCACATGTGAGTGAGACCCATTTGTTTTGTTTGAGTGTCTGTCTGCAGAATATTCAGAACCGTGACTAGGTAGAGAAATTCCAGGATCCAAAGAAGAAAGGATCTCTCCCATAGACAATGGAGTTTCATGACCGGATGCTGGGTTAGAAGGATTCTTCTCACTCGGTGATATTTCCATATTTGCTGAACCATTTTCAGATGAATGAATTTTTGGACCTTCGCTGAAATCTGTCTTTTCGTCCAATGCCTTATCATCAACAGAGTGCTCAGCATCAGAATCGGCATGAACCTGTCATTCAATCAGGAGTCGTTCAATCAGGAGAAGAACAGTAAGAATCAAAGCAGACATATCATTGCAATTACGACACTTATCCTAATATCAAATCATGCATATATGTGTAGCCATAATCACACTATAACAACAGAAATAACTAGAGATTGTAATTGTAAATTGCAGGGAGCATAATAAACCTTGTAATCATAGAGGTCACTCCCAGCATATCCACTGCTCTCACTCAACTTTCCACTAAGTATACGCTCTGCACCATTGTCATCGTCCATTTCTTGATCTACATCATTCTCTGCATCATGAAATCCATTACCTTTGGCATCCATATTTACATCATCAGTTGATGCTTCACTGCCACTATCTTCAATCTGAGACTCAGGTGATGGGGAAGATCCAACAAGCCGTTCATCCTGCAAAAACATTGAACATGAATATTCAATGGTACATGTACACATGATACGGAACATCCAGAAGGCAGATCGAATAACACAGAGTAAAAGCGCTCCACTAGCTGCCTCACATATCACCATTGGCACAGTGCACACAGAAAAAACTCATGTGCAGCATGGACAGTAATGCAACATAGACAGATCAAATCAACAGATTAAACTAATGCCTATAATAACTATCAGAAAGAAAATGAAGCCACTTAAAGATTTGCAAGTAAAAAAACTAGTAGCACCAGAGAACCTTACATCAAATATACTCTCATATTCCTCCAAAAGAGTTGCAACAATGCCTTGAGCGCTATTTGCAGCATTTGCAGCAGCAAGCAGCTGAGCAGAATCATCACCATCCATATCAAATACCTCATCCATCTCGCATTCTCCAGCTAAAAGTGGACGCAACAAGAGAGGGGCCATACAGGCAGCAACTGCTGATGCTGTCATCCGATTCTCAGCGGTATGAGAAGCAACAGTGTACATCATTTTCAAAATTCTGTAAACAAGAATCTCCATGAGGAAAGTACTTTTTTCCATGGTAAGTGTTGCTAGAATGCTAGTCTAATTGATCAAATGCCAAACAAGACATACTGATAACCAATGAGATATTATTAGTTCAAACTGAAAAGTTCAATCAACATTAGAGTAAAGAGGAAAAACTGTGCAGTTAAATGGTAAGTTAAAATAGTCCACATTAGTAGTAGTTATTTCATGTGTAATTAGCATATACAAGTTAATGACAGCATGCTTAGGTTGATCAGCAGCTACAGTATTTCAGACAAAATAAATGGTGCATCATATTTACATAAACTGGTGGACCAATAAAAGTCAGAGGAGAACGATAGAACTCCCCCAAAAGAATGTATTTTTTTTGTAATCCAATATTGAAATCTATGAGAATAATGTGAGGCTAACCTCTGTAACAGGCGCCTATTAGGCTCAGGAAATGTCTCAGATATAGCTGAACGCATAGCATTTACCCGGGCCTCCTTAGTCTCCAGCCCTATGAACGTAAAGCAGGATATATGAACCATTAACCCAAAAAAGAGGCAGCAAATTGTTTGAGCTATGTCCTATGTAAACCTTTCTAAAATAACAATTTCCAATGATAAATCTATGTACCAAGTAATCAACTATTTGTTCAAACTTGGCGTAAATACATATAATCAGTGCACATACATAGGAACATGATGACAGAATAAAGAGACTGAGGCCATACTAGGGAAGATGCTAGGCACCAGATCTACAATATCTTGGGAGTAAATTAAATATGTAGTATTATGGCCACGTGTACTATTCACGTGAGTAGAACCTATGGTAATGTAGCACACTAACACCACCCTCGGCAACCGTCATTAGATTACAATGCATTGTCATACTTAGGTACTCCCTCTGATCCATAGTAAGTGCCGTGGTTTCAGTTCAAACTTGACTAAAAATGAACAAAAACCACGACACTTATTATGGATCAGAAAGGAAGTATATCTGTCCATAACAAAAAAAAAAGATCGCATCTTATCTATTTGGTGTTATCCTTATTAGCTGGAAATATTAAATTAAGCTGCTAGGGTCTGGCTCAATATAAGGCATGGCATATCATCACCTTCAGTTAAGCAATAAATAGACAAGGTTTCTAGTCTATCTCCCTTCTCCAGTAGGCCTCAGGGCCTCTCCATAACGGCAATAGAAAGCTTTCCAGCAGATAGATGAAGGCAAGAGCCGAGAACCTACCATCAATCCTCACAGCTGCATCTAATCCTCACTGTGACAGCTGCATGACTCACAAGCGAACACTCCCACTTCCTGAGTGGGCATGCACTTTTATTGAATGAGCGCATACAAGGGATTTAATTTTGTTCCCATGCATTCTTTCCTACTTGCAAATGTTGACAATGTTTATATATCAAGTGGAACAATGAATATATATGGGAGTCATTGTTGTAAAGTATGTTACTATTTTACCTACTTTGTATACACTGTTTCAAGATGGCGGATATATTGAGCAGAAGAAATTCAATTCACAGGCACAAATGTTTAAATCTTCACATAATAAGGAGGTTTACTCAACATCACTTGTGTACTCTTGGGTCAAACGACTCAAATCCAATAGTTGAAGACAGCATTAGAATGTTGCTGGCAGCAGAAAGGATGCTGCCAAGCATACATGTCAATGAATTACAAATTATAATATTAAATCTTACTTCAGTTGTGGTTTGCTACTATACTACAGGTGAAGGTGTGGGTGGCTCGCCAAAGTGACACCTACTGTGAGAGGATACTAATACTATACTTGTCAAACTGGATAGAAGTAATTGCTATTGACCACCAACGTTTTGTACATGACAGTATCACAGTACACGAAATGGCACAAGAAACATTCTAGAATGAAATGAACAGAAAACTTACGAAAAGCTTCCAATAATGCTGTACAGCACGAAGCAGGTACTGGCGAGGATGGTAGCTCTCGAAGAACATGCTGCAGAGATGTTTCGACAAATGCATTTAGTGAAAGAAGGAATAATCCATGCTTTGTGCAGCTACAAACTTATTCTAATTACTAAAATGACTGAATGAGTGAAATACCTTCACACAGTCACCGACAATATGTGCATCCTCACCTGGTGCAAACTCTGTTCTTCCTGGTATGAGATAGAAACAGTTATAGAGTAGATACGTTGATCAACACAAGGAAACCAAGACACAAGAGCTGCTAATACGATCATGTAACTGTACTAGCTAAGAAATAAATTATGAAATTACATAAACCTTGTTCATATTCTTGTAACCTCTTATCAACCTCCTCCACATCTGCAGCCTGACGCAAAACTCCTTCCACTTTTATACCTGATAGAAAATATTTCTGTGATGAATTAAATGTTTAAAGATAACTTAATTTACCAACAGATAGAGTTTCCAGTTTCTAAATCGGTTCTACTAGTTAACATTAGTTTTTGCGCCTACCATGTTTCTCAAGATAGCGCAGAGCTTTCTCTAGAAAAGAAGGGCTGCCATCAATATCTTCCAGTGCAAGCAGTATTGGCCTGCCAACAACTAATGACTTGATTGGCCTCTTCTCTCTCCCTGCCAGCAATTGGGGACGGTATAATTGAACTGCAAACAGAGTTTTAAAGCTGTGGAGAAAAATGCAAGAGCACAATGGGACCAACAATTTGGAGTAGCTCCTTCGTATGTATCAGCAGTGTCATTGCGAAATATCCCATTATGCCCCATCACAAGAGCTGCATTTGGAGCCTGTGCAAGAGCTTCTTCTAATGCTGTTTTCCACTCAAATAAATCTTCAGAAGTTTCTGCCTGTATTAAGCAAAAGCATAATTTTAGAAGATAGTATTATATTGCTCCCTCCGATCCAAATTACTTGTCACAGATTCAATGAACCTAGACAGATTATGGGCAACATTTTGTCTAAATCTGCAACAAGTAATTTGGATCAGAGGGAGTAGTAACTTCTCTATTCTCTTATGGGGCTAACTATTAAGGTAGAAAACCATACCTTAAGGGTGAAAGCACGACCGTCACGGCCATCTGGGAAAAGGACAGTCAGCAATTTTTTGTCTTCTCTGACTACCACACTGCACAAGAACAATACTTTCATACAATATTACTGCCGCACACCATCCCTATAAGGAACAATATCAAAATAAGGAGACAAATACCTGCCAGAATTGTTTAAATCAATCCCACCCAGAGTAACATTCACTTCACCACTTCTCTGGGGCAAGGTATTCTGCAATGCCCGCATAAGGAACTTGTCAAGAAGTGAGGAGAAATGCGTGCTTGCACACAAGGCCTAAATTTTTCAACTACTGAGATACAGAGCAGAAATAGCCATCAAAAAGTTCAATGGAACTCCCCATTTAGTATACCACTATGGAAAGAAATTGTTTGACACGGCAACCAAACATGCAACACCATTCACTAGTGGTTGGATTTATCAAGCAACTTATGTACAGCACAATTGGGACCAAGATGGCATAAGAGAAATCTTATTCAAGGTAATTATGTTGCCATATTAAGTAGACCAGTCTGACACCAGCACCTAGACGTTGAATACACATGTATGACAACAGTTTCATTCTGGCTAAGTACTGCATCTCCCAAAATAAAGGAAACTCATAAGGGCAGAGATACTAACAGGATCACTCTTGAAAAAAACTAATGATGTTCGTGTGAGGATGAACCAGCGTTTTTTCCATGATTTCCATCCAAGTCCTGAAAAGTACATATGCAAGAGTTATATCTCACAATGACAAAATGAGATGCTACCAAAAGTTAAAAAAAAAATGCAAATGAGAACCATAACCAGCCATGTGAGAGTGAGACTGAACTCAAACACCATAGCATATGGTATGAAATTTGTTTGACCGGACCATGATTCAAATTTTCAGATATGGAACGGAGTAATATAGCTGATTTCGTCGTGAAGTTGCAGTTGTGAACAAAAGAGAGTCTGACAAACTTGTGCGTGACAATGGAACTCGATACCTGATAACATATTTATGTTTCCCATATATGTTGGTGACATGGCAAACAATAGCATTCATGTTGCTAAATGATATCAGAAGAATGGCACTATATGCATGACACATGCATTTCTTACTTATCATCAAGAACAGCTTTTCATCAGACATTTCTTCAATTTTTAAAGTCCATGTAGTTAAATTTGAATTTCCTTCTTAGAGAACTAAGAAATGTTTGTTTCTCGCACATAGATACAGAATATGAGCAACCGATTAACAATAATCAAAGAGTCAGTATTAAAACCCTGATTAAATGTTGTGAAATAGCATAGTTAGAGAGAGTACCTTTGGATGATATGAAGAGATGTCCACTCTTGAAAACCTGAATGGCATGTTATTATAACATCAGAAATTGCAGATGGACACAGCTTATTGTAAAAGTGAACCAAGAAACTGCAATGTGGAGTTCACAATCAAGTATGTGTATATACCAATGTCCAGAATTTTAGCAAGATGAGAAGAAATGAAATGGAATAAATGCATCATAACATATTTTACGATTATTATTATTATTTCAACTCTAGTACTTCATGCTAAATATGGTGGCCACAAACATATGAGAAGTACTCAGAATAAACGACATTTATGTACACAGCATGTTTTGGACTTTTGGTTACCAAGAGTGAGATTGTGCTATACTGAATTCTGGACTTCCAAGCATGGATAGAGTATCTAGACTGGCACTAGGATATTTTCTTCCACCTTGCTTTATTTAGAAGAGTTAGTAGTAATTGAACCGTTTCAGTTTAACTGATACAAGGTTATATGCATATTTAGTATGTCGTAATGTTGTAGGAGTGGGTAGCAAACGGCATCACGCAAGAATCATTTGGCACTTGCATCATGTCTAGATGTTTTACAGCGCCAGTCATGATACCATTCAGAAGTCCCATATTTTGGAGTCTTGAATGTTGAAACAGTAAATGTATTTGTATGTATGGGCCTCTTATACTCCTACTCCGCATGTAGTCTGTAATTATAACCATGGCATTCCTCCTTCCTTCCTTGACAGCCCACCTTAGCCATTTCTGATCCATTTTACGGTACGGAAAATCTCCCGCCCACAAGTCGTTTCTTAACTTTGTCCCAATTAAGCCAACATCACCTGTCCCGCCATAATATCCGTATCCAGCAACCAGCAAAAACCTCCACAGATGTAAATACATGTCCTATCATGATCCTACATCGGAACCGTAAGATCGCCGGCCCATCCAGGCTGCATTGCAAATACTCAACAGTGCTGTAATTTTGGCCCAGGAAGTTGAAACTCCTTGGTGTTGGAAGAGAACCATAACTCTCCCTGGAGCCTCCAACACAATCCGACCAAGGTGCAAGCCGGCCTATTAATAGCAGGGACGCAGCAGACACTCGTCGAAGCAGAGGCTATTCCAGAGCAGCACACGGTCGCAGCGCAGCCCAGACCCTCTGAATTCTAGAGCCACCGGGGGTACACGGAACCGAGATGCCGCCCGCTCGTCAGCATCGGATGCCAAATCCCAAACCCAGCCGAACCGCTACGCTACCCCCAGCCCCAGCGCGCACGCAACGAAGCAGCCCAGAAGATCCCACGCGAACGGTAAAGCAGGCGAGGACGCACCGTGTTGCCGCTTGCCGCGGCGGCGGCCGCCGGCGGCGCGCCGCCGCCGCGCTGGACGTAGCGGTCGAACGCTCCCCCGGGCGCCGGCGCGGAGGCCATCCCGTGGTTCTCCTCCTCCTCGCCGGCTCAGATCGGCCGCATCCGAGCGCCGCCGCCCTGAGCTACAGCAGCCGCGGCATTGGATCCGGCGGCCGATCTGGCCCGTGGTGCGCGGGGACGGGAGGGTGGTGGTGGTGGGCCGGGAATGGGGAGGAGGACGGTGGTGGTGGCCGAGGCGGTTAGGGTTTGGGTTTTGGCGGTGGTTGCTCGCCTCGGCTTCGCTTGCTGGCTGTTTTGGGGGCGAGCTGGAGACGGAGCAGAGGAGGAGGACGAATACGAGGAGTACGGGTACGGGGAGGAAAGCGATGGCTGTGCCGGGCTGGCTGGCTGAGCTGCTTTGGATTGGAGCGTTGCGGGTTTTGGTTGGGGGAGCTTGCTCTCAAAGCTTTCTACGGGGCCGCCTGTACACTCGCTCCGGTAGTCAATAAAGCCAGTAGCCAGTAGGTAATGTGTGCTGTTCTTCTTCTGCTTTTTCACAGGACCGTGCACTTTTTTTAAAATCAAACCTGCCTAACAATACATGGACTGAAAACATGATAAGGCGATGGCTGAACTCACGCCAAATGGTCCTAAACAAAGAAAAAGTTACCATCAAAGACCTGATCCTCAAAATTCTAGGTGAAGTGGAAGCCGAGTTTCGGTCATCATGGCTTTCGCTAGTGATGGACAACATCGATAAATCCAGCCACTGAAGTAACCCTAAAGACTCATAGAGGACCAAACCTCGTTGCATCACTGTGATAGTACACCTCATTTATAACGGAGATAGCGATCGCGCCAAGCATATCGGTGGGAGCCGCGCCCCTGTATGGCCAGTCAGGTGCACCAGCTCATTGGACCATGACGTCGATCTTATTCTCTAAAAGCTCAAAAGAAGGGGTTGTCGTTGACGGTGCCTAAAGAGCCACGCCAACACATAAATCAATAAGAATCATCTCGTCATACACGAAGACTAGCAGGACGAAAACTCACAAGGTACTCAAGCAACGACAGACTAAGTGTCACCAATATAATATCGGAGTTTGCTCATAGTTGTAGGCGACATATTATTCATATGGGTTCTAGGGCTATAATGTATTATCTCATCTCCAACTTTTAGCCCTTTCAAAGTACCTTCAATAAAAATACATATAGACCCCCTTTTGATCTTCAAATTTGATACCGGGCTTTTATCAAACAATTTCTTCTGGATCATTAAAATTATTATGAACATGATGAGAAAAGACATCCAATCTAAATAATGACGTTCAACAAACGGGTATTGAGTATCTTCATTGGCACGCAACGTAAATATATTTTTAAGTTAACTGAGGAACAACGGTTCTACTATTTTTCTGAAATTTTAGGAACTCGCTCTCATAAGATACAGATTATTGGTTGCTTGAACTTGGGAATGTGTGAGATTAGAAAATATACTGTTGTAATATTTAGTCTATAGGTTAATAATAATATATCAAAAGGGTGTGAGCTGGAGCGTTCGTAAGTAGGTGACCACCATATTTTTGTTTCAACTTTAAACTTTAAACTATATTGTGGACTCGATGCACTCTAATTTAATTTCTAGATGATCAACGTATATGAACTAATAACATAGCAATACTAAGCAAGATAACAAGCTAAGTGTAAGAGAACATATCTAGTGATACCTTGCCTTATTTGATACCATGATACCACTCTTCAAAATTTAAATTTTAAGTGTCAAAAAATTCAAAAACAAAATTTTAGGTGTTCACAAGATGTGTGCTTACATGCCATGTAATTTTCATAACCAAATTCAAAATGCCCTTAGAGAAACAAAAAAGAGAAATCAAACATGAATACTGTCACATGAAGACAAAAATACAAAATGCCACTATTTACATATAATTTGTTCTTTTTCTCTTGGTGTATTTTAAATTTGGCTGTAAAAATTCTAGAGAATGTAAACAGACATCTTGTCAACAGCCACAAATTTATTTCGAAGTTTTTTTATACTTACTAATTTAACTTTTATGAGGTGGTATCATGGTATTATACGAGGTGTGGTATCAGTAGATATTTTCCCCTAGGTGTAACACCCAAAATCGTTGGACACGAAAGAGTACATGTCAAATTTGCGAATTTGCAAAAAATGCATCTAAAAACCTAGAGAAAATTTGAGCTTTTCATTAGAAGGATTAAATGAATTGAGTTGATACTTATGACTGATGATTTAGTGTTAGTTTATCATGCTAGAGTCATTAAGCTCCATGGTGATATTTGTGTTTTCCAAAAACTTGGGATTTGGTTGTGTTAAAGTGAGTTCTTGGACTCAACTACATATAAGAATTTAAACCAAACACATAAACATCAAATTGATTCTTTGAGTTCAAAATTGAAATTTTGAATTTTATATTCCAATTTGAATTCAAATAATTCATAAAATATAAAAATAAGTAAAAATAGTCAAAGGGAAGACAAGATGATTTGTATTCCAATACTATTTTTACAATCAAGTTACAAGCTTCAATTGAAGCTAACGAAAAATACAAAAAGAATAAAATCATGTCTAAAATCTATTATCTAAACCTTCTTATCTTCTATATTATTGACTGCAAAACAAACAAATACGAAACAAAAAAGAATGTTAAGCTAAAATATTTGCCTCACCAAAGGTGAGGCAGATTAGTGTTGAACTTGATTATGAAGGACAGGAAGAAATCATGTAATCTATTTCAGACTAGAGACTTTGCAAATCAAAGAAACAAGAAATAGAAAGCCACAATGGTGATCTTGTTGCAAGGGGATGTAAGCAACATGGATAAATAACTGTCAGCAAGGTTCTCAGAACCTATCATCGGGTGAATCACAAGAACAAGTTGAGGCAAACCACTTAAGTAACCACACTGCAGATTTAGCTATATCAGTGAAAAAAGTTGATAGTAAACAAGGCTTAAACAGAAATAAAAGACACAAGATTCAGATTTTCTATTGTGTGAAGAAAAGGTCTAGACGGAATCTAAGATAAGAACCTAACAGAAGTTTTGCCAAGACTGTCATAGATTCCAGAAGATTTGCCATCTCCAATCTTTTCATCAAGAAATCAAATAGAAATACAAATATGAACTAGTCGACTAAACTGAACCAATCAAAAGTAGACAACAAGTTAACCACAAAAAGCATGTCGGTCACAACTCACAAGTTGACAAGACAAAGGAAAACATATAGATCCCCTAGGTGTAACACCCAAAAAATCGTTGGACACGAAGGAGTACATGTCAAATTTGCGCATTTGCAAAAAATGCATCTAAAAACCTAGAGAAAATTTGAGCTTTTCATTAGAAGGATTAATTTAATTGAGTTGATACTTATGACTGATGATTTAGTGTTAGTTTATCATGCTGGAGTCATTAAGATCCATGGTGATATTTGTGTATTTCCAAAAACTTGGGATTTATTGTGTTAAAGTGAGTTCTTGGACTCAACGATCTAGGGTGGACTGGTTGAAGGCAGGGGACCGTAACACGGCTTTCTTTCATGCAAGATCTTCAATCGGGAGAAGCCAGAATCGTATAAAGGTGCTTTCAGATGAGAATGGGGTCATACTTGAGGAGAAGGAACATATAAGCGCAAATATCATGAGTTTTTATACTAGTTTGTATAAGGCACAAGATAATATTGATGTTCAGGTTGTTCTTGAATCGGTGCCAGTTAAATTTACTACTGAGATGAATAGCAGATTATGCAGACCTTTTGAAGCAATAGAGATTGAAAAGGCTCTGTTTGATATGAAGCCATCCAAGGCTCCTGGAGCGGATGGTTTTACAGCCGGTTTCTTTCAGAAACACTGGCAGTTGGTGAAGGAGGATGTGATAAGGGATATCAATGCCTACAAGTTGTAGACTAGGGTTTACTTGGAAGTAGAGGGCAAGTAGATCTCGAAGGTTTCAGCCGGAAAGCACTCGACTGCTATGAACACTAGAGTTGTCTGGAAAACAATGAATCGATCCTCTATTTGTCCCTCGACTCCCCCTTATATAGGAGGCGGAGCCGAGGGTTTCGTGATACACAAGTTACAGAGTCCGGGAGGGTTTCTAACCCGTCCCGCAATAGTTACAAGTTACTATTCCTAATACAATTCTATCTTTCCAAACTATCTCCCGACTAGGCCTTTGGGCTTTGTAAAACTTCGGGTCGTGGGCCTTCAGTAAACCCCGGGTACCTTCTTCGGCAGGCCCATTGGGGATGCCTATGTCAGTATCTCCCGAGATTTTGTTTGAATCGAAGAATCAGGGAAAATCTCCATCTTTACAATCTGCACATGAGTTCTTCAACTCGACAAAAAATCTTTTCAAAGGATTTATATATTATACAGGGATAACGGTAATTGGGGCTGGTTCGTCTGATAGATCAGGTACCAGTTAACTGCTCTCGTAGCAATCCACAAAAACCTACTTCAAAATCACGTCCCTGGACATGATCTCGGGATACTGGTGTAATTCGACATGTGCCGCTTAAGGTCTTACCAGATGCCGAATTCCAGTCATGTTTTATCGGGTACCTAACGCGTCCGTTAGGATTTTTCTTCGTATATGTTGATACGGAAAAAATAGCAAAGCGCCGTCAGAGGCGGTGCCACGCCGCACAGGACGGATCCCGGGGACTTACCTTCGCAGAGTTTTGCGGCATTTAGAGATTATTTCGCGACTTAGGCTCTGTGAGAATATATTGTCGAGTGCTTTTTCCGGCTGCTGGAATAGCACATTTATTCGAGTCAACAGATGAATAATATTGCTTTTAACTTATCCTCCCGATGGGAGTATATGAGGAGTTATATTTTGATAACTCGAAATATGCTCACCAGGACTTATTAAATTTCATCGGGCACGCGAACAGCGTTCCCGATGGGAGTAGCCCCCGAGGCTACAGCCAAGTGCTTGTACTTGGTTGTAGACTCACCTTTATAGCATCGTAACCACTATATTGTTATATCTCATGCTTCTGTTCATATTTATCGGGTGCGCGAACAACGCTCCCGATGGGAGTAGCCCCCGAGGCTACAACCAAGTGCTTGTACTTGGTTGTAGGCTCACCTTTGTCTCTGTCGCAATATTTTGAATCGAATCCCTCTGAATCATCTCCATCAATCTTATCGAAACTTCTTTATAAAGTAGCCCCCGAGCATTTGAACAAAAACTTGTATTTGGTCAAAAGCTCTCGAAATTATCAGTCATCATTCATTGTCGCCAATTTTCAAATCATCAAAGCCGAGATTATCCATTGATAAAGTGACATCATTGCTGACGATAGCCACGACCAATGTATTGGGAAGACGCGAGAGTTGTCCCTTCGCTGACCTGTGGGCCCAAAATCTGTGGCACGTTGACACGTTACGCAAGTGGGGGACACACGTCCTCCACTTTTTCTGGCACGCGCGCTGTAGCGTCTGTCTAGTTCCATCACAGTAAAAATACTAGTTTACCCCTTGAGACACGTGTAAATCATCGAGTCCATTCATCCATCATCCAACGGTGCGACACTTTGACTGAACCCACCATAAATAGCCATCGTCTTCCTCGTTCATCCCCTTCGCCGCGCCATTGTTCACATATCCTCTGCTTCAATCCCTCTTGCAATCACCAGAGCTCCAACGCCCACGCATTCTCCTTCTTCCGCAGCGCCACCACTGATGCCACCGCGGCCGAAACTCACCAGGCACAACACTCCTGAGTCCATGGCGGCGCAAGATCTGGGAAACACCGAGTGGGAGAGATCCAAGATCTCCCCGCAGGACATCAACCTGCTGAAAAAGCTCGGCCTCAGCAAGAAGAAGGACGCGCTTCTCTTCCCCAGCGAAGAAAGCTACCCGGCGCCTCCCATTGGTTATTGGGTTAGTTTCGTTGACCATCTGATCTGCGGCCTTTCTGCACCCATCCACGAATTTTTGCGTGGTTTGCTTTTTGTGTATGGGCTTCAACTTCACCATCTTACTCCCAACTCCATCCTTATCATCTCCATCTTCATCACGCTTTGCGAGTGCTTCCTTGGGGTCCAGCCTAGCTGGGCTCTGTGGAAGCGCATTTTCTTTATCCGCCGTAATGGCTCCCACAACATCACCTATAACATAGGTGGTGTTGTCATCTGCATCCGCCCTGATGTCGAATACTTCGACGTGAAATTCCCCGACTCCGTCCAAGGGTGGCGTAGAAGATGGTTGTATGTCCGCGAGGATTGCTCCGACTTGTTGGAATACAATATTTCGCCTTTTGACGACATCGCCAAAATTCTCCGTCGCCGATCCTGGGATGCAGAGGCGACTGGAGAAGAAAAAACAGCGACGGAGGCGCTGATGTCCCGCATCCATGAGCTTGAGAATACCCGCGGCCAAGAGCTGTCGGGTATCCAAATAACAACACACTTCCTTAGGATTAGGGTGCAGCCTCTGCAGGCTCGCAAAAACCCCCTCTGGATGTATGCTGGCGACAAGGACGCGGATCGCATGTCGACAGATCTTTCGGTCAAGTACTTAGAGAAACTTGTCTGAAAGATCTCATCGCTGAACAAGAAAGATCCTGTCCCTTCATCTTGCCGCGTGGTACCATACAGCGGTACCAACGCTCTCCCCCAGGTAATATATGTTTTGTCATCTAATTCTTGTTGTTCACCTTTTTTGACTGTTTTTGTGCTTTTCACTTTTGTCGACTACTTTTCTATTGTGCCTTATCACGATTTTTTGTCGACACACTATTATCTTGTGCAGAACCACCAAACTACATCATCACTTCCTCCCCTTCCCGAAGGTGGAGAGGTCGATGAACGAGCCATCGTCGCCGACGACACCCAGGTTCCTTCTCAACCTGAGAGTGGAGTCGTGGTTTCTCAGAAATCCGCGGCTCGCTCTGGAAAAGAAGTTGAATCCGAGGCGTCGGAGTCAACCGAGTCCATCCCTTCCGTTGTTTCCCCAAAAAACAAGAGGAAGAGGGGTGACGTGGAGGACTCTGGCACCTCCAAGCGGAACAGTTCTCCTGTCGAGGAAACTGTTCCCGAAGAAACGCAACCTTTCGACGCCTACGCGTCCGCCCTTGTTAGCTCGTAAGTTTCCCTGTCGATCTTTCTTGTCATTATGTGTCGAAAAATCTGATTCCATATCAAATAATCCTCGGTCTACTTTTGTATCTAGCGGTGAGGAAGAAGAAGAAGAACCCGCCGCCAACGTGACTGCTCCTGTGAGCACGTCTCATACGTTGGCTTTATCAGAAACACACCGCACGGCGGAGGAAACCTCGGCTCCTCATCCAGAGCTTCAAAGGTCGACTCCTGCCACTAGCCCCCGAGCCTCTTCGCCAAAGAGAGCAAGGATCGAGCTAGGCGAACAATTCTTCCTTGCCGGAGTTTCACCTACTCCAGCTTTGGACGATGTAAGTCTATTATCTTTGCTTTTTTGTTTGTTGATTTTTTTTTACTTCTCTGAACCTTTCTTTTCGTTTGCTTCTTTGTAGCCTTTGATGCAGCCCTTCATTAACCTTGGCGCCCAATTTATTGGGTACCACAATACTGTTGAAGGGTTAAAAGGTAAACTGTCTGATAATCTATTTGTCCTAATCCTCGATAAACATCCTTGGCCCGTGTGCAAATTTTTAACTGCCGTCTTCTGTCTTTCTCAACAGAATCTCTCCTTGCGGCAGACAAACGGGCTGACGACCTTGCCGCCAAACTCAAGGCAAGTGAAGAAGCTCGCGAGAAAGCCGAAAAGGACGCCTCTTGCATTGAAGGTCTTCGGAAGAGGCTTCATGAGGCAGAAACTGCTCTAAGCGACAAAATCGCTCAGAATGTTGCCCATGAAGGAAAAATCGCCGCTCGCCTCGAGTCGTTAAATCGGCGTTTTGTCAGTAAGTTCACTAGCCCAGCTTCATCCTTGACCTTGATTTTCCGCCCCTTCTCTTTTGTTGAAGATCAAAACTTTTGTTTCAGCAGGGAAAATGAGTCAAGATTTTGTGTTGGAAAAACCTGAAGACAACCGTCTTCTCGACGCGTTGTCTCTTCTTGAGATTCATGCGGACCTGGTGCGCCGTAGCATTTTTAATGCCCAGACGGCGTTTTCGCGCCTGTTCCCTTACTTCTTCCTGAAGAAAAAGGAACCCGACACCTTTGCTGCCCTTGCCGAAAGCTTCGTCCCCAAAGAAGATCTCGGCCTTGCTCTTCGCCAAGAAAATTTGAAGATTGGCGTTGAATGTACTATCGCACTGGTTGCGGAGATCCAGCAGAACGTCGACTGGACAAACATTGGCGAGGCCACAAAGATGAAGTAGGATAAATGGCCAAACCTAATCAGGGCTGCAAAGCCCCACTCGAAGAAAATCCTGGCCTTCCTCGGGTACAAGCCAACGCCTTCCTCCAGTTCCGCCAAAACGGAGGTCAAGTAGATTACCCTACCTGTCTTTTTTTTTCTTTTCTTTCTTTTGACGCTTGTCACAATAGATGTAGCTTGCGACACCGTATGATTGGATCGCTAGGATCCATCCTTTTGTACGGGCCATGTAAATATTTTGAAAATCAATGGAAATCTATTTTGCTTGATGATTGATGTCGAACTTTTATTTCCAGTTGGTATTTGATAACTACACTTCAACTCCCCGTCCTTCCGATGCTTTACCTGCTTCATCCTATTCGAAGAAAATGCCTGTCGATGATGAATTCATTGAGTATTCCTCGAGTATGGGTTCAGCACAAGAGTTGGAAGAACTTCGTCAACAGCTTCAGTCTATGAAGAAGCAAGCACTTGTGATAATGGAACAATCTCGAAGATCAACTGAAAGGGAGCAAATTGCACGACAACAGGCTCAAGAAGCTATAGCTGCAAAAGAGGCTGCAATTACTGAGGCTAAACAGGCTACTTCTCGAGAAGATTTCATGCTTGAACTGTTGACTGACGCGAGCTTGGAAATGGCAGGTAAACTTTGCAAGCTGAAACTTTTTCCAGTTGTTTTCTTCTTCTCTCTAACTGTTGTGATATCGTTGAATAGGTTCTTTTGTGGACGCTGCTGCCGAAGATCAAAGGGTGGACACAAGGTCGAATTTCCTTGTCAACCTGGCGCTAGACCATGGCTCCCTCTTTTGGGCTACCCCTGAGCGCACCCGACAAATCGTCAGATTCCAAGATCGCGCCTGTCAAGTCCGTGAGTTCCTTGAATTTTGTACAAAAACGATGTCCATGGTATACAACTCCATGTTCCCTCGAAATGTTCAGCCTAAGACTTTGCCTGAACTGATGATCAAGTTTAAAGACTCGCGTCAAATCCATGGTTTTGTAAGAGCTTAACTAGTAGCAGGTGCTAGATTTGCTCTTATTATGCTTCAGATCTGCCACTCAAAATTGGATATGACCAAAGTGGTTGAAAAAGTCCATAACAAGCTGAGGCAACGACGGAGGGGTGTCGACAAGATTGACGCGATAGTTACGCCAGTGGCTGAAGAAATAATCGGTGACCTTCTTCGGATGGATGCCGACTTTTTTGCAGATGGTCATTATGCTGATTTCCTCGGTGCCTCAAATGAAGAAGATAGGATCAATATAGACGACCTGTTAGGCCGTGACTGAATTTATTTTTCCAGTGTTTAACTATCTTGTCGAGAAACCTGTAAATTTTCTGTATATATTGTAGAACGAAAATATCTCTAGCCCCCGAGTATTTTGGTGGCCGATGTCTTTATTTTTACTTTTCTTGCGAGGTGTTCTAAACCAAGGAAAAAAGCATTGTAAATTTATATATTGTATGGATGTCTGGGGTAAGACAGACTTTGTCGGGTCAAAGACCCCGAGTTTATCGAAGAAAAAGATGTATATCACCAATATCTTTATTATATTTCAGCACCGCGAGCCCGCCTCATTAAAAACCTTCCAGCCCCACTCGGTGCCCTGAAAGAAAAAGAGTGCGTCTGAAAACTCGCGGGCGTTGCAGTACATTGTATGTTTACATATATATCTTGACTTAAGCGTAAAAACGCCAAAGTTGCGCCACGTTCCAGGGATTTGGCTCCGCAACCCCTGTCTTCTTGTCGTTTATCCTGTACGCTCCTCCTTCGATTACTTCAGTGACAATATAGGGGCCTAGCCATGGCGACTCGAATTTCTCATGGCTATCTTGCATGAGTCGAAGAACTAGGTCGCCAACTTGAAAAGATGTTGGTCGTAATCGTCGACTCTGATAGTTTTTCATATCGTGCTGGTACTTGGCGACTCGTGACAATACTTCGTCACGAGCCTCGTCAAGTGCATCCATATCATCTTCCCGCGCCTTTCTCGAGGTTTCTTCATCAAACTCCGCTACTCTCGGAGAATTGTGTTCTATTTTTATTGGCAACACTGCTTCTGCTCCATGGACCAGGAAAAACGGGGTTTCCTGAGTTGCTGTGTTGGGTGTTGTTCGTATGCTCCATAGCACACTTTGTAATTCCTCTGGCCAAGTATGACGAGCTTTTTCCAATGGTCCTAGCAAGCGCTGCTTGATGCCGTTGCAGATGACGCCGTTTGCTTTCTCGACTTGACCATTAGTTTGCGGGTGCGCAACTGACGCAAAATGTAGCTTGATGCCTACTTCCGCACAATAAGCCTTGAATTCCTTTGACTTGAATTTACTACCATTGTCTGGGACGATACTATGAGGAACTCCGAACCGAAAAACGATGCTCTTGATGAACTTGACCGCCGATGCTGCATCCGGCGAATTTATCGGCTTCGCTTCAACCCACTTGGTGAACTTGTCGACAGTTACAAGCATATACTCGTATCCTCCTGGCCACGCCTTGTGCAGTTTGCCCACCATATCAAGACCCCATTGAGCAAAGGGCCACGACAAAGGTATTGGCATCAGTTCCGCTGCCGGAGAGTGAGGTTTTGGGGCAAACCTTTGACACGCATCACAAGTGCGCACTATGTCCTTTGCATCCTCGATGGCCGTCAGCCAATAAAATCCTGCTCTGAAAACCTTGGCTGCAATAACGCGACTGCTGGCATGGTGTCCGCATACTCCCTCGTGCACGTCCTTTAAAAGCACTCGACCTTCTTCAGCTGTGATGCAGCGCTGTAAGACTCCCGATATACTTTTCTTGTAAAGTTCGCCTTTAACCACAGTAAAAGCTTTGGAACTCCGAATAATTCGCCTTGCTTCCACTGGATCGTCGGGTATCTGCTGCCTTGAAATATATGCAATATAAGCCTGCATCCATGGAACTTGTATTACCATTACCTCGTGTGATTCTTCTTAATCTCCGGATGCGCCTGCTTCGAGGGCTGTCGAAGCCCCCGAGCCTTTCTCGACCTTTTCTTTCTTCTTCGGTTTTTTCCTTGTCTTAGTCGACCTTTCACTAATCTCCTCCCAAAATACTCCAGGTGGTATTGCTAGGCATTATGACCCGATATTTGCAAAAACATCGGCTTCGTCATTGCTGAGCCTGCTAACATGATTCACTTCACACCCGTCGAAAAGCTTCTCAAGTTCATTGTATAGCTCCTTGTATGCTATCATGCTATCATTGACTGCGTCATATTGATTCATCACTTGCTAAGCCACCAACTGGGAGTCGCCATATATTTTTAATCGGGTCGCACCACAAGCCTTCGCCATCTTCATCCCATGTATCAATGCTTCATACTCTGCCTCATTGTTAGATGCGTTGGGAAACGTCATCCGTAGTACATATTTCAGCTTGTCTCCTTGGGGTGAAACCAGTATCACACCTGCCCCTGCTCCTTCTAACCTCTTGGACCCGTCGAAGTTCATGGTCCAAGTTCTCGATAAATCAGGTGGTCCCGTGTTTTGCAGCTCCATCCACTCGGCGACGAAGTCTGGTAAGATCTGCGACTTGATCGCTTTTCTTTTTTCGTATGTGATGTCCCGAGGGGAAAGTTCTATTCCCCAAAGGGAGACACGACCCGTAGCTTCTAGGTTATTCAGTATATTTGATAATGGTTCCTCATTGACTACTATTATCGGGTGTGCCGAAAAATAGTGTCGTAACTTTCTTGTTGTTGTAAATACTCCGTATGCTAGCTTCTGATAATGCGGGTACCTTTGTTTTGAAGGCGATGAAACTTCACTGATGAAATATACCGGCCTTTGTACTCCATGTAGTTTCCCTTCTTCCTCTCTCTCAACAACGAGTGCCGTGCTGACCACCTAAGGTGTGGCCGCGATGTATAGCAGGAGAGGTTCCTTTTCCTTGGGCGCCACCAATATTGGAGGTGTCGAGATTGTACGCTTAAGATCCTCAAAAGCTCTGTTTGCTTCTTCGTTCCACTCGAACTTTTCTCCTTGCTTGATCAAGGCGTAAAACGGCAACACCCTTTCTCCTAGCCTGGCAACGAATCTGCTTAAAGTTGTGTCTCGTCCCGTTAGCTGTTGTATAATAAACAATTTGGTTGGTTTCCGCATCGTTACAATGGCCTGAATTTTTTCTGGGTTAGCCTCGATTCCTCTTGCTGACACCAGGAACCCGAGAAGTTCTCCCGCAGGGACGCCAAAGGAACATTTTGTCGGGTTAAGCTTGAGGCAGAATTTGTCGAGATTGTCGAAAGTTTCTCTGAGATCATCGATCAATGTTGATCCTTCCTTTGTTGTTATGACGACATCGTCAATGTACACTTGTACGTTCTTGCCAATCTGCGTGGCTAAGCACTTTTGCATCATCCGCTGGTAAGTTGCACCCGCGTTTTTCAACCCGAAAGGCATTGTTCTGTAACAAAACACGCCATAAGGGGTGATGAAAGCTATTTTGACTTCCTCTTCTTCCTTCAGTCGGATCTGGTTATAACCAGAATATGCGTCCAAGAAAGAAAGACGTTCACAGCCTGCCGTGGAGTCGATCGATCCTCGGGAGGGGAAAGTGATCTTTTGGACAATGTTTATTGAGACACGTGAAGTCGACGCATGATACGTCCAAAACGTATCTACTTTCCCGAACACTTTTGCTATTGTTTTGCCTCTAATTTGTGTATTTTGGATACAACTAACACCGACTAACGCTGTTTTCAGCAGAATTGCTCTGGTGTCTCGTTTTTGTGCAGAAATTCAACTTTCAGGAAAATTCTCGGAATTTATGTCGAAGGGCTTATTTTTCCGAAAGAATCACGGAGCCAGAAGGGCAGGCCTGGGGGAGGCCCAGGCCCCCCAGACACTAGGCCGGCGCGGCCTGTAGGGGGGCGCGCCGCCCTAGCGTGTGGCCGCCTCGGCCAGCCTCTGACGCCCCCCTCTGGACTACTTAAGGGTTTCGATCTAAAAACGCGAGACGGGAAGTCGAAGTCGCCATAAACCATCCAGTACGCCGCCACCGTCGCGAAACTCCGTCTCGGGACCAGAAACTCTGTTCTGGCACTCCGCCAGACGGGGAATTGGAGGAGATCATCGCCATCATCACCACCGACGCTTCTCCATTGACCAGCAATGTTTCCCCCATCCATGTGTGAGTAATTCCCCCGCTGTAGGCTGAAGGGGATGGTAGGGATTGGATGAGATTGATCATGTAATAGTCATAAGATTGCCTAGTATCCGTAGATGGTACTTTTATGATATTGTTACAACTTGTCATGCTTAATGCTTGTCACTAGGGCCCGAGTGCCATGATCTCAGATTTGAACATGTTATTGATTCATGAAGATATTCATTGTTTTATGATCTTACCTGCAAGTTGTATACACATGTTGCTGTCCGGAACCCGAGGCCCCAAAGTGACAGAAATTGGGACAACGGAGGGGAAGGCGGTGATGTGAGGATCACATGTGTTCACGGAGTGTTAATGCTTTGCTCCGGTACTCTATTAAAAGGAGTACCTTAATTTCCGAGTAGTTTCCCTAGAGGCCCGGCTGCCACCGGCTGGTAGGACAAAAGATGTTGTGCAAGTTTCTCATTGCGAGCACGTACGACTATATACGGAACACATGCCTATGGATTGTTTAGTACTCGGATACCGTTTTATTATTATCTGCAAATGCCCTACCTTGATTGTTATATGAATTCTCTCATCCATGCAACGCCCGTTCATCCATCCCTGTGCCTACAGTATTTTAATCCTGCTGTTTACTATAATCACTATCGTCTGTCTTTATTTCACTCGTCGTCGTTATTTCACCACTCCTACTGCTATAAAACGGTTTCTACTTGATAAACTCTTGCGAGCAAGTCTCGTTTCCAGTGCAGCTGAATTGACAACTCCGTTGTTAAGGCTTACAAGTATTCTTTGTGTCCCCTTGTGTCGAA
>NW_025900023.1:0-14434 GCF_022539505.1 Lolium rigidum | reverse complement strand
AGAGAGAAAGATTGAAATATATATATTTATCCCCAAGAATATGTTCAGATATATATTGAAATATATGCACGAATGATATGTGCAAGGTATGCCATGCGCGCATGCACACTAATTGTATATATATTACGAGGCAACTTAATCAAATGTGTTTTCATTCGAGAGAACTTGTCAAGATTCAACAAAGTTAATTAATTTATTAGCGCTAATTAGTTGGTCGCCTGCTTGATGCGTAATTTAGTGTCGTTGGCCTATATATATATGTAGGATTTAATTAGGTTTTAGGGTTAGGATTAGCTAGCTAGGGTTTTAGGGTTAGGGTTAAGGTTAATTAATTGGGATTTCTATTTTCGTGCCCTTGGGTCCTTAGTTGTACTCAGTTTTCCCCAGCTCCTTAGTTTTTCCTCAGTTTTCCCCAACTTCTTGTCTATAACCCGCAGAAAGAGCTCGGACGGAAGGAATCCCGTTTAGTTGACGTTGGTTGGTGCCGGCAAGTGGGGCCGCTGTTGGTGCCCCGCAGTGGACACGTCTCCACTTATCCGGATCATCGTGGGACCCACAACTTGTCCACGTGAGCGCGCCGGACCCACAGCTTACCCGTGTGAGCGTTGCAAAATGGGAGCCCGAGCTAGCCCCGCGCCCGTGCCCGTGCCATTGCTTCCCCTTTCTTTCTCCGCGCCCCATTGTTCTTCTTCTCCGCCGCGGCAGCCCTTCTCCGGCACGCGGGTGATGTCTAGTTTCTCTTCGACCTTCCGTTCTTCATGGCCGCAGGATGGACCCGTGCCTTTGACAAGATGCCCCGACCGCCCACGCCGAGAGCCTCCGAAGCGGTCGATCCGTAAGACGGACGAGAACGGCAACCGTGGACGTGAGTTCGTTGCATGCGAGAGCTTGCCATATAGAGAGGGGGATAAGGTTAGATCTCGCTCCAATTTCTCTGTTTTCTCTCGATTTTCTTGTTATTCCCTCGAATTTGGGATTTAGGGTTCACGTTGTTGTTTTCAGATCCTGAAGAAATGCAGGTATTTCGAGTGGATCGATGTGTACGTTCGGAGGCTTCGCTTGCAGGAATCAATTGGCGCTATTGGGGGCGCAATTTGGGAGGGGGCGACTTGCTCGTAGAGAATGCGGCGGAGAGAGGAGCCGTTCCGATTAGGGACCTTCCGATTATGCCTAATGCTCCCAATGCAGAACCGGTGGAAGTGAAGGGAGAACCGAAGAAAATGAACAAGCAGCTAATGCAGCTGATCGAGTTGAAGAAGCAAGCTAATCCGATGGCTGGTTGTTTTTTTTGTTGTATAATTACGATCGGATTCTTATCATTGCTCACCGGGCGCTAGAAGTTGTTACAAGGGATACCTAGTTACAAATCCATTATTCAGCTTACATGTACTTGTAGTTGTTTTCAAAGTTAGTGTGTGCATTCACCGAAATTACCAAACTATATTCCCTAAAAGAAAAGGACAGCTAAAGATAGTTGATAATTGTTAGAGGGGTGACAAATAATGCAATCGCCGAAATCCGCAAAAATGTATGCCTCATGTTTATAACAAAATTATACCACTTTTAGGCCGTTTCAAAATACCAATACTATATCCCAAACTATATTCCCTAAAAGAAAAGGACAGCTAAAGATAGTTGATAATTGTTAGAGGGGTGACAAATAATGCAATCCCCGAAATCCGCAAATATGTATGCCTCATGTTTATACCAAAATTATACCACTTTTAGGCCTTTCCAAAATACCAATACCATATCCCAAACTATATTCCCTAAAAGAAAAGGACAGCTAAAGATAGTTGATAATTGTTAGAGGGGTGACAAATAATGCAATCGCCGAAATCCGCAAAAATGTATGCCTCATGTTTATACCAAAATTATACCACTTTTAGGCCTTTCCAAAATACCAATACCATATCCCAAACTATATTCCCTAAAAGAAAAGGACAGCTAAAGATAGTTGATAATTGTTATAGGGGTGACAAATAATGCAATCGCCGAAATCCGCAAAAATGTATGCCTCATGTTTATAACAAAATTATACCACTTTTAGGCCGTTTCAAAATACCAATACTATATCCCAAACTATATATTAAGTGGCAAACTCGTCATTGCATTCTCCACCGACAGAGAGAGAGAGAGAGATGGGTGGCCACGAAGAGAGAGAGAGAGAGGTTGCCACGAAGAGACGGATAGGGGTATACTGCCCGTTAGATCAGTGGATCAACGGTTCGTGGAGTCGATCCGTGTGACAACGGCTCAACCAATCAGGATAAGTTTGGGCTTCTCGGAGCATTTGTGACAGTACTTGAGGGCAAAACTGAGTAGTACTAAGAATCCAAGGGCACATAAATAGTAAATAGACTAAGGGATTCAAACAAAAGAATTACAAAATGAAAAATGTGTGTTTTGTACAATATAATTCATATTGGGCTACATCAAATTATTTGCAATTCAAATATACATGAGTGTGACAATTATGGCATCATTTAGACAAACTATGTTTTGGGAAAGATGTTTTGCAAAGGGGTTTGGGTGGAAAACCATGCATCTTCATAGCTACACTAGTGATTCCGAGAAGTGGCAATTTGTGGTAAAACTTGATTTATATATGTTTGTTAAGGTTTTCTAGGTGGCAGGTTGCGTAGGAAGACTCCATGAGTAGTTGCCACTATGTTTTTATTTTTTTGGATTTTTTTGCGCATGAAATGACTCAATTAGCTATGTTAATCTCATTTGTTGACTCTCCGTTGACCAGCTACTTGAGGGTAAAACTGAGTATATTGCACTTGCCGGTCTAAGTCCTCGAGGGGAAAACTGAGTACGGATAAAATTTCTGTATAAGGCCCGAGGTTATAACCGAGTACACCAAACGTCCCGGGGTTAGACTCGGGTAGCGGTGCACGCTGCAGCCGTGCATAGCGGACGCGTGTTGCCGTGCATAGCGGACGCGTGTTGCGGTACACGCCACCTTCGTCTTTATAGAGCCCCTCTTTCTCTCCCTCGACGCACGTTCTCACCGGCTCACCGCAACCGCCTCTCCGTCCCATCATCTTCTCCACAACCGAAGAAAAACCCCGAAGAAAACCGCCGGCGATGGAGAAGAATGAGATGCCCATTGTCGGCACATCAGCCGCCGCCCCGTCCGGGCCCCCGTCGCTGCTTCCATCGTAGCAGCCCGGCGCATCGGCCGCCGCCCCGTCCAGGCCCCCGTCGCTGCTTCCAACGTAGCAGCCGGCGCATCGGCCGCCGCCCCGTCCGGGCCCCCGTCGCTGCTTCCAACGTAGCAGCCGGCGCATCGGCCGCCGCCCCGTCCAGTGCCCCCGTCGCCGCTTCCAACGTAGCAGCCGGCGCATCGGCCGCCGCCACCGTCCAGTCCCCGTCGATTGGGACCCGTACGAACCAGGTGCAGTACGACGCGCGCGAGAACCCCTACGACACCACCATCGTCGACAACGAGCCGGAGGTAACCCTTTGTTCCCTTGTTCTTATCTCATTTCAATCATTTTGTGTTAGATCTACCGTTATTACGGTTCGTCCGTTCCTAGTTCAATCCTTTTTTGTTAGATCTTGCTTTATTACTGTTCGTCCGTTCCTAGTTCGATCCTTTTGTGTTAGATCTTGCGTTATTAGTGTTTGTGATTTGCTTTTGTTTAAGATTTGTGC
This sequence comes from Lolium rigidum, assembly GCF_022539505.1. Taxonomy (NCBI): domain Eukaryota; kingdom Viridiplantae; phylum Streptophyta; class Magnoliopsida; order Poales; family Poaceae; genus Lolium; species Lolium rigidum. The sequence goes on along the minus strand of NW_025900023.1, from coordinate 10,771 downwards.
CGATGATGATGAATATTTGGGCATAAATTGATTCAGTGGTTTGGTCGATAAACAATTGGTGTGTACAAATTTGTTGTGCATGATCTTTGGTTTGTCGACTCAAATCCTGGATATAAGTGTGTCCAATGTAACCGAGGCTACCTCTTTTTTCGAGCCCATATTATCATGCATGATTTTTTGTTCACTCTCTGTTCCATCATCGTTGCAATTGACTCCGTGTTTTTTGCACGATCTTTGGTGCTACGTGACAGTGCGAGAGCGGCGACGTCGACAGCCGACGACGAGTCCTTCCACACCAAGACTCGTCACGTCCTCGGGAGGCTGCAGTCCGGCCATTACGATGGCCCTTTTGCTCGAGGCATTTACAAGTGCCCCTTCCGCAACAGGAAGCTCCGCGCCACCGACTTCAACTCCCCGGTGAACCATGCTGAATCCATTGGCGGATGTGGCGCTAGAGTTGGAAGGACCGTGAACGTGCATGCGTACATGGCCAAACACAAAGCACTTGGGATTCACTCGCGCAACCTCCAAGCGAGTCACACGCGCTACCCGGAGGCGTTGAACGTGCCTACTCGCACTCTTCGTATGTGATCTGCTCTATCCGTAGAGCAGCTTAATTTCATGTAAATTGTAGCTTATGTTGGATCTATCGGTACTACTTTTGGATCTGTCCTGAATATATCTATGCTATGTTGGTTGCTCGTATGCAGCTTATCCTATATTTTTCTCTCGGATTTGTGCCCTAGATTTCCTACCCGATTGGGTAAAAACGAAGGCATAAAGAAATGAATGGCGTTAAAAAACGAAGGAGAAGCTGCTCTAGATTTGCTACCAATTTGGGCTATCAAATATGAATGAGATCGAGCGATAGAGAGGAAAAAGGTACATTGAAAACTGCTAATCTGGGCGGAAGAGACAGAAACCACTCGTGCCCCGTCCCGGACCCACACGGCTCCACACGCTACGGCCCCACACGCTACGGCCACACAAACACGGCCTCGTCCCGTCCCACGCGGTCCCTTCCTACCAGCCCCACACGACGCGGTCCCACACGACGCGACCCCACAAACGACACGACCCCACTCGTCGACACGGAACGGTCAACTTAACGGATTCCTTCCGTCCGAGCTCCTTCTGCGGTTCAGACAAGGGCTTGGGGAAAACTGAGGAAAACCTAAGGAGCTGGGGAAAACTGAGTACAACTAAGGACCCGAGGGCACGAAAATAGAAATCCCTAATTAATTAGGGTTTAGGGTCTAGGGTTTAGGGTTTAGGGTTTGGGGTTTGGGGTTTGGGGTTTAATTAGGGTTTAGGGTCTAGGGTTAGGGTTTAGGGTTTAGGGTTTAGGGTGTAGTGTTTAGGGTTTAGGGTCTAGGCCGGTTTAGGGTTTAGTGTTTAGGGTGTACGTTTAGGGTATAATTAGGGATTAGGGTTTTAGGGTTTAATGTTTAGGGATCATCGATCGAGTGCACACACACATTATTAGAGGCACTCGCCCCTTTGCGCATAAAGTGCATGCGTATATATAAGTGTGTTTTTTGGCCACCAACGATATATATATAGATCGAGAGAGAAAGATTGAAATATATATATTTATCCCCAAGAATATGTTCAGATATATATTGAAATATATGCACGAATGATCATATGTGCAAGGTATGCCATGCGCGCATGCACACACTAATTGTATATATATTATGAGGCAACTTAATCAAATGTGTTTTCATTCGAGAGAACTTGTCAAGATTCAACAAGTTAATTAATTTATTAGCGCTAATTAGTTGGTCGCCTGCTTGATGCGCAATTTAGTGTCGTTGGCCTATATATATGTAGGTTTTAATTAGGGTTTAGGGTTTAGGATTAGCTAGCTAGGGTTTTAGGGTTAGGGTTAAGGTTAATTAATTAGGGTTTAGGGTCTAGAGTTTAGGGTTTAGGGTTTGGGGTTTGGGGGTTTAGTGTTTAATTAGGGTTTAGGGTCTAGGGTTAGGGTTTAGGGTTTAGGGTTTAGGGTGTAGTGTTTAGGGTTTAGGGTCTAGGGTTTAGGGTTTAGTGTTTAGGGTGTTTAGGGTGTACGTTTAGGGTATAATTAGGGATTAGGGTTTTAGGGTTTAAGGTTTAGGGATCATCGATCGAGTGCACACACACATTATTAGAGGCACCCGCGCCTTTGCGCATAAAGTGCATGCGTATATATAAGTGTGTTTTTTGCCCACCAACGATATATATATATATAGATCGAGAGAGAAAGATTGAAATATATATATATTTATCCCCAAGAATATGTTCAGATATATATTGAAATATATGCACGAATGATATGTGCAAGGTATGCCATGCGCGCATGCACACTAATTGTATATATATTACGAGGCAACTTAATCAAATGTGTTTTCATTCGAGAGAACTTGTCAAGATTCAACAAAGTTAATTAATTTATTAGCGCTAATTAGTTGGTCGCCTGCTTGATGCGCAATTTAGTGTCGTTGGCCTATATATATATGTAGGGTTTAATTAGGGTTTCGGATTAGCTAGCTAGGGTTTTAGGGTTAGGGTTAAGGTTAATTAATTAGGGTTTAGGGTCTAGGGTTTGGGGTTTGGGGTTTAGTGTTTAATTAGGGTTTAGGGTCTAGGGTTAGGGTTTAGGGTTTAGGGTGTAGTGTTTAGGGTTTAGGGTATAGGGTTTAGGGTTTAGTGTTTAGGGTGTACGTTTAGGGTATAATTAGGGATTAGGGTTTTAGGGTTTAAGGTTTAGGGATCATCGATCGAGTGCACACACACATTATTAGAGGCACCCGCCCCTTTGCGCATAAAGTGCATGCGTATATATAAGTGTGTTTTTTGGCCACCAACGATATATATATACATAGATCGAGAGAGAAAGATTGAAATATATATATTTATCCCCAAGAATATGTTTAGATATATATTGAAATATATGCACGAATGATATGTGCAAGGTATGCCATGCGCGCATGCACACTAATTGTATATATATTACGAGGCAACTTAATCAAATGTGTTTTCATTCGAGAGAACTTGTCAAGATTCAACAAAGTTAATTAATTTATTAACGCTAATTAGTTGGTCGCCTGCTTGATGCGCAATTTAGTGTCGTTGGCCTATATATATATGTAGGGTTTAATTAGGGTTTAGGGTTTAGGATTAGCTAGCTAGGGTTTTAGGGTTAGGGTTAAGGTTAATTAATTAGGGTTTAGGGTCTAGGGTTTAGGGTTTAGGGTTTGGGGTTTGGGGTTTAGTGTTTAATTAGGGTTTAGGGTCTAGGGTTAGGGTTTAGGGTTTAGGGTTTAGGGTGTAGTGTTTAGGGTTTAGGGTCTAGGGTTTAGTGTTTAGGGTGTACGTTTAGGGTATAATTAGGGATTAGGGTTTTAGGGTTTAAGGTTTAGGGATCATCGATCGAGTGCACACACACATTATTAGAGGCACCCGCCCCTCTGCGCATAAAGTGCATGCGTATATATAAGTGTGTTTTTTGGCCACCAACGATATATATATATATATCGAGAGAGAAAGATTGAAATATATATATTTATCCCCAAGAATATGTTCAGAAATATATTGAAATATATTGAAATATATGCACAAATGATATGTGCAAGGTATGCCATGCGCGCATGCACACTAATTGTATATATATTATGAGGCAACTTAATCAAATGTGTTTTCATTCGAGAGAACTTGTCAAGATTCAAGTTAATTAATTTAGCAGCGCTAATTAGTTGGTCGCCTCCTTGATGCGCAATTTAGTGTCGTTGGCCTATATATATATGTAGGGTTTAATTAGGGTTTAGGATTTAGGATTAGCTAGCTAGGGTTTTAGGGTTAGGGTTAAGGTTAATTAATTAGGGTTTAGGGTTTGGGGTTTGGGGTTTAGGGTTTAGGGTCTAGGGTTTAGGGTTTAGTGTTTAGGGTGTTTAGGGTGTACGTTTAAGGTATAATTAGGGATCATGGATTAGGGTTTTAGGGTTTAAGGTTTAGGGATCATCAATCGATCTAGTGCACAGACACATTATTAGAGGAACCCGCGCCTTTGCGCATAAAGTGCATGCGTATATATATAATAAGTGTGTTTCTTGGCCACTGATACGTCTCCGACGTATCGATAATTTCTTATGTTCCATGCTACATTATTGATGATATCTACATGTTTTATGCACACTTTATGCCATATTCGTGCATTTTCTGGAACTAACCTATTAACAAGATGCCGAAGAGCCGCTGTCGTTTTCTCGCTGTTTTTGGTTTCAGAAATCCTAGTAAAGAAATATTCTCGGAATTGGACGAAATCAACGCCCAGGGTCCTATTTTGCCACGAAGCTTCCAGAAGACCGAAAGAGAGTCGAAGTGGGGCCACGAGGTGGCGAAACACCAGGGCGGCGTGACCCAGGCCCTGGCCGCGCCGACCTATGGTGTGGGCCCCTCGTGCCGCCTCTTTACCTGCCCTTCCGCCTACAAATAGCCTCCGTCGCGAAACCCCCTGTACCGAGAGCCACGATACGGAAAACCTCACCGAGACGCCGCCGCCGCCAATCCCATCTCGGGGATTCTCGGAGATCTCCTCCGGCACCCCGCCGGAGAGGGGATTCATCTCCCGGAGGACTCTTCACCGTCATGGTCGCCTCCGGAGTGATGAGTGAGTAGTTCACCCCTGGACTATGGGTCCATAGAAGTAGCTAGATGGTTGTCTTCTCCTCATTGTGCTTCATTGTTGGATCTTGTGAGCTGCCTAACATGATCAAGATCATCTATCTATAATACTATATGTTGTGTTTGTCGGGATCCGATGGATAGAGAATACTATGTTATGTTAATTATCAAGTTATTACCTATGTGTTGTTTATGATCTTGCATGCTCTCCGTTATTAGTAGAGGCTCTGGCCAAGTTTTTGCTCTTAACTCCAAGAGGGAGTATTTATGCTCGATAGTGGGTTCATGCCTCCATTAAATCTGGGACAAGTGACGGAAAGTTCTAAGGTTGTGGATGTGTCGTTGCCACTAGGGATAAAACATTGATGCTATGTCTAAGGATGTAGTTATTGATTACATTACGCACCATACTTAATGCAATTGTCCGTTGTTTTGCAACTTAATACTGGAAGGGGTTCGGATGATAACCCGAAGGTGGACTTTTTAGGCATAGATGCATGCCGGATAGCGGTCTATGTACTTTGTCGTAATGCCCAATTAAATCTCACTATATTTATCATGTCATGTATGTGCATTGTTATGCCCTCTCTATTTGTCAATTGCCCGACCGTAATTTGTTCACCCAACATGCTTTTATCTTATGGGAGAGACACCTCTAGTGAACTCGTGGACCCCGGTCCTATTCTTTACATCGCATACAATCTACTCGCAATACTTGTTTTATCGTTTTCTCGCAAACAATCATCTTCCACACAATACGGTTAATCCTTTGTTACAGCAAGCCGGTGAGATTTACAACCTCACTCGTTTCGTTGGGGCAAAGTACTTTGGTTGTGTTGTGCAGGTTCCACGTTGGCGCCGGAATCTCCGGTGTTGCACCGCACTACATCCCGCCGCCATCAACCTTCAACGTGCTTCTTGACTCCTACTGGTTCGATTAAACCTTGGTTTCTTACTGAGGGAAACTTGCCGCTGTGCGCATCACACCTTGCTCTTGGGGTTCCCAACGGACGTGTCAACTACACGCATCAAGCAAATTTCTGGCGCCGTTGCCGGGGAGATCAAGACACGCTGCAAGGGGAGTCTCCACTTCCCAATCTCTTTACTTTGGTTTTGTCTTGCTTTATTTTATTTACTACTTTGTTTGCTGCATTATATCAAAACACAAAAAAAATTAGTTGCTAGCTTTACTTTATTTACTGTCTTGCACTCTATATCAAAAACACAAAAAAATTAGTTACTTGCATTTACTTTATCTAGTTTGCTTTATTTACTATTGCTAAAATGAGTAATCCTGAAATTGAAGTTCGTTCGTTTAAGCAACAAGGGGGAGAATGTTTAAAAGATGCTTGATATAGAATTAGTGATGCTCATAGTAGGTGCACTAAGAAACACTCCACCACTATCCTACTCAGGAATTTTTATGTTGGTATCTCTAGCTGGAATAGATATGTTCTTGATTGTCTCGCGGGAGGTAACTTCCTAGGCGCTACCGCTTTAGAAGCTAGTTGCATTATTGAGAGTTTATTTGGAATACCACCTGTTAATGAAGTTAAAATTGAAGCCTCTCTTGAAAATGTCATGGAAAAGTTGGAAACCATAGAGCAAAACATTCCAATTATTGATACTACTTTGAAAGCATTACTTGATAGCACTGATAAACTTGATAAATCTCTAGGTGGAATTAATGAGAGAATCGCCATCCTAGAATCTTGTGCTATTCATGATAATCAAACCCAAAGGATTAGTGAACTAGAAGAGGCTATGGGAACATTGGGTTCAACCTTTTCATCTATAAAGTTTAGAGAGAAAGCTGATGTGGGAAAGGAGCAAAGGTTCATGTATATCTCTAAAGGGGCTAAACCAAAAAGCTATTATAGGCCCAAAATCGATAAAGCTCTTAAAACCACTATAGATAAGGGAGCATCTAAGATACCCAATGGAATAAATTGTGAAAATTATGTTGATGCTTCATCTCTTGATGTTACTTGATTTACACTTTCTACGCCTAGCTGAAAGGCGTTAAAGAAAAGCGCTTATGGGAGACAACCCATGTTTTTACTACAGTACTTTGTTTTATATTTGAGTCTTGGAAGTTGTTTACTACTGATAGCAACCTCTCCTTATCTTAGTTTTGTGTTTTGTTGTGCCAAGTAAAATCTTTGATAGTAAAGTTCATACTAGATTTGGATTACTGCGCAGTTTCAGATTTCTTTTCTGTCACGAATTTCGACCTGCCTCCCTGTAGGTAGCTCAGAAAATTAAGCCAATTTACGTGTGTGATCCTCAGATATGTACGCAACTTTCATTCAATTTGGGCATTTTCATTTGAGCAAGTCTGGTGCCTCAATAAAATCCATCTTTACGGACTGTTCTGTTTTGACAGATTCTGCCTTTTATTTCGCATTGCCTCTTTTGCTATGTTGGATGAATTTCTTTGATCCATTAATGTCCAGTAGCTTTATGCAATGTACAGAAGTGTTAAGAATGATTGTGTCACCTCTGAACATGTTAATTTTTATTGTGCACTAACCCTCTAATGAGTTATTTCGAGTGTGGTGTGGAGGAAGTTTTCAAGGATCAAGAGAGGAGTATGATGCAATATGATCAAGGAGAGTGAAAGCTCTAAGCTTGGGGATGCCCCGGTGGTTCACCCCTGCATATTCTAAGAAGACTCAAGCGTCTAAGCTTGGGGATGCCCAAGGCATCCCTTTCTTCATCGACAACATTATCGAGTTCCTCCCCCGAAACTATATTTTTATTCCGTCACATCTTATGTACTTTGCTTGGAGCGTCGGTTTGTTTTTGTTTTTGTTTTTGTTTGAATAAAATGGATCCTAGCATTCACTGTATGGGAGAGAGACACGCTCCGCTGTTGCATATGGACAAATATGTCCTTAGGCTTTACTCATAGTATTCATGGCGAAGGTTGAATCTTCTTCGTTAAATTGTTATATGGTTGGAATCGGGAAATGCTACATGTAGTGATTCTAAAATGTCTTGAATAATTTGATACTTGGCAATTGTTGTGCTCATGTTTAAGCTCTTGCATCATATACTTTGCACCCATTAATGAAAAAACACCTAGAGCTTGCTAAATTTGGTTCGCATATTTGGTCTCTCTAAAGTCTAGATAATTTCAAGTATTGAGTTTTGAACAACAAGGAAGACGGTGTAGAGTCTTATAATGTTTACAATATGTCTTTTATGTGAGTTTTGCTGCACCGTTCATCCTTGTGTTTGTTTCAAATAAACCTTGCTAGCCTAAACCTTGTATCGAGAGGGTAATACTTCTCATGCATCCAAAATCCTTGAGCCAACCACTATGCCATTTGTGTCCACCATACCTACCTACTACATGGTATTTCTCCGCCATTCCAAAGTAAATTGCTTGAGTGCTACCTTTAAAATTCCATCATTCGCCTTTGCAATATATAGCTCATGGGACAAATAGCTTAAAAACTATTGTGGTATTGAATATGTACTTATGCACTTTATCTCTTATTAAGTTGCTTGTTGTGCGATAACCATGTTTCGGGGACGCCATCAACTATTCTTTGTTGAATATCATGTGAGTTGCTATGCATGTCCGTCTTGTCCGAAGTAAGAGAGATCTACCACCTTAATGGTTGGAGCATACATATTGTTAGAGAAGAACATTGGGCCGCTAACTAAAGCCATGATTCATGGTGGAAGTTTCAGTTTTGGACATATATCCTCAAGCTCATATGAGAACACTAATTGTTGCCAAATGTTATGCATTAAAGAGGAGTCCATTATCTGTTGTTCATGTTGTCCCGGTATGGATGTCTAAGTTGAGAATAATCAAATGCGAGAAATCCAAAATGCGAGCTTTCTCCTTAGACCTTTGTACAGGCGGCATGGAGGTACCCCATTGTGACACTTGGTTAAAACATGTGTATTGCGATGATCCGGTAGTCCAAGCTAATTAGGACAAGGTGCGGGCACTATTAGTATACTATGCATGAGGCTTGCAACTTGTAAGATATAATTTACATAACTCATATGCTTTATTACTACCGTTGACAAAATTGTTTCATGTTTTCAAAATAAAAGCTCTAGCACAAATATAGCAATCGATGCTTTCCTCTTTGAAGGACCATTCTTTTTACTTTTATGTTGAGTTAGTTCACCTATTTCTCTCCACCTCAAGAAGCAAACACTTGTGTGAACTGTGCATTGATTCCTACATACTTGCATATTGCACTTGTTATATTACTCTATGTTGACAATTATCCATGAGATATACATGTTATAAGTTGAAAGCAACCGCTGAAACTTAATCTTCCTTTGTGTTGCTTCAATACCTTTACTTTGATTTATTGCTTTATGAGTTAACTCTTATGCAAAACTTATTGATGCTTGTCTTGAAGTACTATTCATGAAAAGTCTTTGCTTTATGATTCAGTTGTTTACTCATGTCATTACCATTGTTTTGATCGCTGCATTCATTACATATGTTTACAATAGTATGATCAAGGTTATGATGGCATGTCACTCCAGAAATTATCTTTATTATCGTTTTACCTGCTCGGGACGAGCAGAACTAAGCTTGGGGATGCTGATACGTCTCCGACGTATCGATAATTTCTTATGTTCCATGCTACATTATTGATGATATCTACATGTTTTATGCACACTTTATGTCATATTCGTGCATTTTCTCGGAACTAACCTATTAACAAGATGCCGAAGAGCCAGCTTGTCGTTTTCGCTGTTTTTGGTTTCGTAAATCCTAGTAAAGAAATATTCTCGGAATTGGACGAAATCAACGCCCAGGGTCCTATTTTGCCACGAAGCTTCCAGAAGACCGAAGGAGAATCGAAGTGGGGCCACGAGGTGGCGAAACACCAGGGCGGCGCGGCCCTGGCCCTGGCCACGCCGACCTATGGTGTGGGCCCCCCGTGCCGCCTCTTTACCTGCCCTTCCGCCTACGAATAGCCTCCGTCGCGAAACCCCCAGTACCGAGGGCCACGATACGGAAAACCTTACTGAGACGCCGCCGCCGCCAATCCCATCTCGGGGGATTCTGGAGATCTCCTCCGGCACCCTCGCCGGAGAGGGGATTCATCTCCCGGAGGACTCTTCACCGCCATGGTCGCCTCCGGAGTGATGAGTGAGTAGTTCACCCCTGGACTATGGGTCCATAGCAGTAGCTAGATGGTTGTCTTCTCATCATTGTGCTTCATTGTTGGATCTTGTGAGCTGCCTAACATGATCAAGATCATCTATCTGTAATACTATATGTTGTGTTTGTCGGGATCCGGTGGATAGAGAATACTATGTTATGTTAATTATCAAGTTATTACCTATGTGTTGTTTATGATCTTGCATGCTCTCCGTTATTAGTAGAGGCTCTGGCCAAGTTTTTGCTCTTAACTCCAAGAGGGAGTATTTATGCTCGATAGTCGGTTCATGCCTCCATTAAATCTGGGACAGTGACAGAAAGTTCTAAGGTTGTGGATGTGCTGTTGCCACTAGGGATAAAACATTGATGCTATGTCTAAGGATGTAGTTATTGATTACATTACACACCATACTTAATGCAATTGTCTGTTGTTTTGCAACTTAATACTCGGAAGGGGTTCGGATGATAACCCGAAGGTGGACTTTTTAGGCATAGATGCATGTCTGGATAGCGGTCTATGTACTTTGTCGTAATGCCCAATTAAATCTCACTATATTTATCATGTCATGTATGTGCATTGTTATGCCCTCTCTATTTGTCAATTGCCCGACCGTAATTTGTTCACCCAACATGCTTTTATCTTATGGGAGAGACACCTCTAGTGAACTGTGGACCCCGGTCCTATTCTTTACATCGCATACAATCTCATCGCAATACTTGTTTTATCGTTTTCTCGCAAACAATCATCTTCCACACAATACGGTTAATCCTTTGTTACAGCAAGCCGGTGAGATTGACAACCTCACTGTTTCGTTGGGGCAAAGTACTTTGGTTGTGTTGTGCAGGTTCCACGTTGGCGCCGGAATCTCCGGTGTTGCGCCGCACTACATCCCGCCGCCATCAACCTTCAACGTGCTTCTTGACTCCTACTCGGTTCGATTAAACCTTGGTTTCTTA
>NW_025900022.1:0-47451 GCF_022539505.1 Lolium rigidum | reverse complement strand
TGAATCCGTTGATATCATGGAGGATGAATCCATTAATCCGAAGAAAATAAATCCAGTAATACCGTAGGAGATGAATCCATTGACCCGGAAGCTCACCGGGTAGTATTATATTAGAGGAAACCAATGATAACCTTATAAGATGAATCCGACGGAGACAAAATCCAGTAAGCCGAAGAAGATGAATCCACTGAGCCGAAGAATCCAGTAATAACCATAAAAGATGAATCCGTTGATATCATAGAGGATGAATCCATTGAGCCGGAAAAAATAGTTCCAGTAATGATCATAGATGATAAATCCACTGACCCGGAAATGCATCGGATAGTATTATATTAGAGGAAACCAATGATAACCTTGCCGGTATCCAGTGCCAAATAAGATAAATTCATTAAGCCGAAGAAAATAAATCCACCACGAGTAATCTAGTGTATTCGCGGTAACAATGTAATGGCGCAGCCCCCGAGTGTTAGTGAAGATTACGCCATTAAATATGAAGCATATATTGAAGATGAATCCGCCGATATCATAGATGATGAATCCATCGACCCGAAGAAAATAAATCCAATAATAATTATAGATGATAAATCCACTGACCCGGAAATGCGTCGGGTAGTATTATATAAGATAAACCCAATAGTAAGATAAATATAAATCGACTGAAGATGAATCCAATAGTAAAATAAATTCAATGAAGATGAATCCAGTAATGAGATAAATCGACTGAAGATGAATCCAATAATAATCATATAAGATATGTCCACTGATACCCTTATAAGATGAATCCGCTGAAGAGTAAGCCATTAAATATGAAATCCCGCAGAAGTGCGTCGAGTCAATATTATACAACCATAGAAAATGAGACCATTGATAACCGTATAGTAAGAATTCGGAAGTGCATCAAGCCAGTATTATATAAGTTAAGTCCAATAATAAACATATAAGACGAAGGCGACAATAACCATATAAGATGAAACCAATAATAACCATATAATATGAATCCACTCACCCGAAAATGCATGATGTAGAATTATATAAGGATAAAAACCAATAATAACCATATAGATGAATCTACCGATTAACCATAGAAAAAGTTGAGGCATTTTTCGGGTTGTCCGACCTAGTGACTTATCGATATATTATACTTTTTCCTTTTTTTTTGCGTGTCAAGGTACATTGCTTTTATGATTGACCATTACTAGGTGTTGGCTACGAAATCCATAAAGGTGAGAACTTAAGGCACATCTACATATGTGGTCTACTCGATGTTGTATTACTTGTACTCGATATTATGGAATCAGTTTCCTTGCAGACCGATTAATTTGACAGGGGTAAAATCCAGATTTAAGCAAACTAAGCTAATAGTCATAAGATAAATTGAACAAGTACTCGCGGTGTAAACAGGGAAATCAAGTACTAGCTACGAAAAACTTAGAATAATAGCACCTGATTTTCTTCTTGTAAGGAACGATGGTAGAAACAGATTCTCTTCCTTGGGCTTGACCCGTTGTGGTGGCTGCTTTTTCCAGCTTTGAAACTGACTTAGACGTGTTTGAATTTTGCAACGCGCTGCCGACCGGACTTGACAGCAGCTCCCAACAGCAGAAATTCATGTACGCTGGTTTGGCCAGATAGATCAATACTAGCTGGCATGGAGATCCCCACGTGGATGCACTTTGAAGTAGATGAATCCCCAGCTAGATTTTCAATCCAATCTTGCGCCCTACAAGAGGTTAGCTCCTCGAGAAGACATGTGCTCCTTTCGCGTGGCCGCGCCTCTCTTCTGCCGCTTTTTGTGGACTCTACCTGATGATGCGGCGCACAGTAAGCCGAGTTCCCCTCCAATTCGTTTTCAGCGGGTGCCTTTCTTTTGCTTAATCAATGAAAACATGCAGCTTCTTCGTCTGCCCTTGAATTGTTGCCGCCGTTGCTTGTGTCGTATGCCGTCAGCCAACGCGTGACGGAAACACGGATATTCCGAGACTAGTTGATATATCCTCCGACCGAACGCTCGTCGCAGATAACCAGCCTGATGCGATCTCGAAGATGTTGATGACGAGGATCCCGCCCGGATAACGAAATCCAGTCGCCGCGATTCCCCACGGTCGGCGCCAATTGACGAGGGAATACCTCGGCAATGCCTACGTATTGTAGACTAGGGTTTTCGGGAAGAGCGACGATGGAGATTCCGGGGACGGGATTAGGCACACGACGTACCCAAGTCCCCTCGGTGGAGGATCCCTACGTGCTGCTAGCAATCCACTATATGAACACAAGTATCTTTACAGGGTGCCGCCATCGGCGTAGCTATGTTGTCTATCTCTATGTTTTTCTCTTCGCCTCCCTATTTCGGGTGCCCTGGCTAGCTTTATATATGCAACCAGCCTAGGGTTTTACAAGAGTCCTAGTCGACTACTTCTTCGGGTTGCCTTGTTGGGCCTTCTTCATATTTGGTCTTCTCCATATTGGGCCAAGCCAGGTATACTAATAATGGGTATTCGAAGGGTATGCCCATGTCACTCGGCTCTTGTAGCTTGATAAAGTAACTCAAACATGTTTTTGTAAGGCAATAATTCCACTATCCTCTTGACGGGGATGTTCAATCCATTCAAGAACTTTGCCATTGTTTGCTCTTCTCGCTCATCCACATTCGAACTCATCATGATCATGTGCATCTCCTTGTAATACTCCTCAACGGATTTGAAGCTTTGCTTGAGTTGAGTGAGCTTGTTGAAGAGGTCACGTTTGTGGTGGGTGGGCACAAAGCGGGTGTGCATGACTTCTTGCATCTCTTCCCATGTGTAAATGGGCTCTAAGTCTTCTTTAGCATGCTTCTTATTTACTTCTTCCCACCAAACATTTGCATATCCCTCAAACTCAAGTGATGCCATGGCCACCTTCTTTGCTTCGGAGAAGTTGTGGATGCGGAAGATTTTGTCAACCTTGAGTACCCAAGACAAGTACGCATCAGGGTCTTCTTCTCCTTGGAACTTGGGCATGGTGAACTTTAGCTTCTCAAAGATTTCTTCCTCATTACGGTCATTGCGTCGATGTATTGGTCTTGCATCCTCTTGATCCTCATTATGGTTGCGAGGTTGTTGATGATGATTCTCATCTTCATGGCGGCGGTTTGGAGGAGGAGGACGCCTTCCAAGTGGTTGCCGAGGGTGTGGCATTACACTAGCTTCACTTGGTGCTTCGTCTTCATTGTGGTGACTTGCTTCACCTTGATGGGCATGAGGTGCTTGACAAGCTCGATGATTGAAAGGATTGTGTCTTCTATTGTCCATGTTATTTCTTCTTGCGCCATCATCTTTAGGAGCATCAATATTGATGATTTGGCGTTCTTGGTACACTTCTTGTTCGGCGTCATGTTGTGGTTGCCTTTGAGCATTGGCCACTTGAGATGGACGAGGTTGACCTTGTTGTTGACGTGCCTCTTGCTCATGGCGACGATGTTCTTGCTCATGTGCATGAAGTAGATCTTGATCATGACGAAGACATTGTTGTTCCTCTTGGAATTGAGCTTCACGATTTGCTTGTTGTAGCCTCTCTTGTTCAAGTTGAGCACGTGCTTGCTCCGCATCTCGAGCTTGTTGTTGAAGTACTTGAGCATCCACATTATGGTTGCGTGGGTCTTCATTAGAGGCATGATGAGATGGTGACGGAGCTCGATGCCTTGAACTATGAGAGCGTGAAGACCTTGAGTGTTGGCTTCGGTTGTTGGCGATGTTGGCAATAGCTTGTTCAAGGTGTGCCAACCTTTCTTCTTGTCTTCTCATGCTTGCCATGTTTTGCTGACCTTGAGTAGCGAGTGTAGCCTTCATATCGTGGCCTTGAGCATCAAGCTTGTCATGGAGGTCTTGCACTGGGACATTGAGGTCCCTTCTTTGCACTTGAGCTCGTTCTTCATAGCGTAACACGGTCTCATCGATCCTTGCCGTGAGGTCATGGATACTCTTGTTGACGGCTTGAGTAGCTATCCAATGTTGGTGTCGTGTCATTGGTAGTTGGTTCCCCTCTCCACTAGACATGGTTACAACTAAAGCAAGAACTATGTTGTGGGGGTTAGAGGAAAAACTTACAAGCAAGTCAAAGACTCACAACAAAATTGGAAAGGTGTGTCAAGGTGAGGAACAACCGGTTACACACGCAAAAGGCTAAGATCTCTATATGGTGTTAGGTATGGTTGTGGAAAGCCAAATGGAAGAACCAAATGAAAAGTCTACTGTCAAAAGTGGGTAAGGTCCAAAAGTCACAAGTCAAAAGCGGGGTGATCACAAAAGGCATACACAAGGTGGAACACATGCACGGGACAAAATGGGGTTAGCGTGACCAAGGAAAATGAGCACGAACAAAATTGGTCCTAACGAAGACTACTAGCTCGGTGTCACGCTAACACAAGAGAGACTGTAGCTTGGTTGCAAAATTGAGAAGTGATGTCTACGGGTGCTTCTATTCTTATAGACAGTGTTGGGCCTCCAAGAGCAGAGGTTTGTAGAACAGCAGCAAGTTTCCCTTAAGTGGATCACCCAAGGTTTATCGAACTCAGGGAGGAAGAGGTCAAAGATATCCCTCTCAAGCAACCACCGCAATCACGATACAAGAAGTCTCTTGTGTCCCCAACACACCTAATACACTTGTCGGATGTATAGGTGCACTAGTTCGGCGAAGAGATAGTGAAATACAAGTGGTATGAATGAATATGAGCAGTAGTAACGGCGCCTGGGAAAAGTGCTTGCTGGCGTGCAGTTGATGGTAGTAATATTGCAGGAAGTAAAGATGGAGTAAAACAGTAAACAAGCGATGATTGCAGTATTTGGAAACAAGGCCTAGGGTTCATACTTTCACTAGTGGACACTCTCAACATTGATCACATAAATAAATAAGTTCTCTTCCTTTTTGCTACCTATACTCTTGTTTGATAATGAACACCATTCGTTGTGTAGGGCTACAAGAGCACCTCAATGCCGGAGTTAACAAGCTCCACAACATTCGGCATTCATATTTAAGTAACCTTTAGAGCATAATAGATCTTTGCAATTTAAACCGAGTACTAACATAGCATACACACTGTCACCTTTACACTATGAATGGGGAATGAATCACATCAATACTATCATAGTAATAATTAACTCCATAACCTACAAGAGATTATGATCATAACCTACGCCAAGTACTACACGATGCACACACTGTCACCATTACACCATGAAGGAGGAATAGACTACTTTAATAACATCACAAGAGTAGCACATAGACTAATAGTGATACAAAGCTCATATGAATCTCAATCATGTAAGGCAGCTCATGAGATCATTGTATTGAAGTACATAGGAGAGAGATTAACCACATAGCTACCGGTACAGCCCTTAGCCTCGAGGATGAACTACTCCCTCCTCATGGGAGACAGCAGCGTTGATGAAGATGGCGGTGGTGTTGATGGAGAAGCCTTCCGGGGGCACTTCCCCGTCCCGACAGCGTGCCGGAACAGAGACTCCTGTCCCCCAGATCTTGGCTTCGCGATGGCGGCGGCTCTGGAAGGTTTCTCATACCATGGCTATTCCGTCTCGATGTTTTAGGTCAGGGACCTTTAAATAGGCGAAGAGGCGTAGTCGGAGGGGGTACGGAGCCGCCACACAATAGGGCGGCGCAGGCCCAGCCCTGGCCACGCCGGCCCCATGTGTGGGCCCCTGTGGCTCTCCTCTGGTGGCTCTCGGGTGTTCTGGAAGCTTCGTGGAATTCTAAGATGTTGGGCGTTGATTTCGTCCAATTCCGAGAATATTTCCTTACTAGGATTTCTGAAACCAAAAACAGCAGAAAACAGGAACTGGCACTTCGGCATCTCGTCAATAGGTTAGTTCCGGAAAACGCATCAAAACGATATAAAGTGTGAACAAAACATGTAGGTAATGTCATAAAACAAGCATGGAACATAAGAAATTATAGATACGTTTGAGACGTATCAAGCATCCCCAAGCTTAGTTCCTACTCTCCCTCGAGTAGGTAAACGATAACAATGATAATTTCTTAAGTGACATGCTACCAACATAATCTTGATCAACATTATTGTAAAGCATATGAAGTGAATGAAGTGATAGTAAAGATAATGACTAAACAACTGAATCATATAGCAAAGACTTTTCATGAATAATACTTTCAAGACAAGCATCAATAAGACTTGCATAAGAGTTAACTCATAAAGCAATAGATTCAAAGTAAAAGGCATTGAAGCAACACAAAGGATGATTAAGTTTCAGCAATTGCTTTCAACTTGTAACATGTATATCTCATGGATAATTGTCAACATAAAGCAATATAACAAGTGCAATAGGTAAACATGTAAGAATCAATGCACAGTTGACACAAGTGTTTGCTTCTAAGATAGAAAGAAGTAGGTAAACTGACTCAACATAAAGTAAAAGAAAGGCCCTTCGCAAAGGGAAGCAGGGATTAAATCATGTGCTAGAGTTTTTTAAGTTTTGAAATCATATAGAGAGCATAAAAGTAAAGTTTTGAGAGGTGTTTGTTGTTGTCAACGAATGGTAATGGGTACTCTAACTACCTTATCAACCAGACTTTCAAGAGCGGCTCCCATGAAGGACGTTATCTCTACCAGCAAGGTAGATCATCCCTCTTCTCTTTTGTTTACACATGTATTTTAGTTTAGTTTTTTATTTTATTTATGGATGACACTCCTCCCAACCTTTTGCTTTCACAAGCCATGGCTAACCGAATCCTCGGGTGCCTTCCAACAATCACATACCATGAAGGAGTGTCTATTTGTAAAATTAAGTTGCTTACTGATAGATCAGGGCAAAACATGTGAAGAGAATTATTAATGCAAGTTAATTAATTGGGGCTGGGAACCCCATTGCCAGCTCTTTTTGCAAAGTTATTGGATAAGCGGATGAAGCCACTAGTCCATTGGTGAAAGTCTGTCCGAAGTAAATGACAAGATCGAAAGATAAAACACCACATACTTCCTCATGAGCTATAAAACATTGACACAAATAAGAGATAATAGCTTTTTAATTGTTTAAAGGTAGCACATGAAGTATTTGCTTGGAATGGCAGAGAAATACCATGTAGTAGGTAGGTATGGTGGACACAAATGGCATAGTTTTTGGCTCAAGGATTTGGATGCACGAGAAGAATTCCTCTCAATACAAGGCTAGGCTAGCAAGGTTGTTTGAAGCAAACTCAAGTATAAAACGGTGCAGCAAGACTCACATATGAACATATTGTAAGCATTATAAGACTTTACATCGTCTTCCTTGTTGTTCAAACACCTTAACCGAGAAAATATCTAGACTCTAGAGAAACTAATCATGCAAACCAAATTTTAACAAGCTCTATGTAGTTCTTCATTAATGGGTGCAAAGTACATGATGCAAGAGCTTAAACATGATCTATATGAGCACAACAATTGCCAAGTATCAAATTATTCAAGACATTATACCAATTACCACATGCAGCATTTTCTATTTCCAACCATATAACAATGAACGAAGCAGTTTCAACCTTCACCATGAACATTAAGAATAAAGCTAAGAACACATGTGTTCATACGCAACAGCGGAGCGTGTCTCTCTCCCACACAAGCATGAATTTATTCAAACAAAACAAAAACAAACAGACGCTCCAAGTAAAGTACATAAGATGTGACCGAATAAAAATATAGTTTCAAGAGAAGAAACCTGATAAGTTGTCGATGAAGAAGGGGATGCCTTGGGCATCCCCAAGCTTAGATGCTTGAGTCTTCTTGAAATATGCAAGGATGAACCGCGGGGGCATCCCCAAGCTTAGACTTTTCACTCTTCTTAATCATATATCATCCTCCTCTCTTGACCCTTGAAAACTTCCTCCACACCAAACTCGAAACAACTCATTAGAGGGTTAGTGCATAATCAAAAATTCACATGTTCAGAGGTGACACAATCATTCTTAACACTTCGGACATTGCACAAAGCTACTTGGAAGTCAATGGAACAAAGAAATCCATCAAACATAGCAAAACAGGCAATGCGAAATAAAAGGCAGAATCTGTCAAAACAATAGAACAGTCCGTAAAGACGAATTTTTTAGAGGCACCGGACTTGCTCAGATGAAAATGCCCAAATTGAATGAAAGTTGCATACATATCTGAGGATCACGCACGTAAATTGGCAGATTTTTCTGAGTTACCTACGAGAGAACCCTGCCCAAATTCGTGACAGACAGTAAATCTGTTTCTGCGCAGTAATCCAAATCTAGTATCAACATTACTATCAAAGACTTTACTTGGCACAACAATGCAATAAAATAAAGATAAGGAGAGGTTGCTACAGTATTAAACAACTTCCAAGACTCAAATATAAAATAAAAGTACTATAGTAAAATAAACACATGGGTTATCCCCCAAGAAGTGCTTTCTTTATAGCCATTAAGATGGGCTCAGCAATTTTAATGATGCTCGCGCAAGAAATAAGAGTTGAAGCAAAAGAGAGCATCAAGAAGCAAATTCAAAACAAATTTAAGCCTAACCCACTTCCTATGAAAAGGAATCTTGTAAATAAACAAATTCATGAAGCATAATGCAACAAGCATAGGAGGATAAAACCAATGTAACTTCAAAAATTTCAGCATATAGAGAGGTGTTTTAGTAACATGAAAATTTCTACAACCATATTCTCCTCTCT
This sequence comes from Lolium rigidum, assembly GCF_022539505.1. NCBI lineage: Eukaryota > Viridiplantae > Streptophyta > Magnoliopsida > Poales > Poaceae > Lolium > Lolium rigidum. The sequence goes on along the minus strand of NW_025900022.1, from coordinate 38,773 downwards.
CATAATAACTTTCAGTAGCATCATGAACAAATTCAACAATATAACTATCACATAAAGCATTCTTATCATGAGTCTCATGCATAAAATTATTACTACTCCCAACATAAGCATAATCAATTTTATTAGTTGTAGTGGGAGCAAATTCAACAAAGTAGCTATCATTATTATTCTCATCATCAAATATAGGAGGTATAGTATCATCATAATAAACTTTATCCTCCATAGTAGGCGGCACCACAAGACCACTATCATTATAATCATCATATATGGGAGGCATATCATAATCAACATAAACTTTCTCCTCAATACCCGGAGGGCTAAAGAGATCATTTTCATCAAAACCGACCTCCCCAAGCTTAGAACTTTCTATATCATTATCAACAATGGTGTTCAAAGCGTTCATACTAATATCATTGCTACTAGCATGAAAATAAGGTTCCATAGGTTTTTTAATTTTCGCATTAAACCATTCATGTCTTGACTCAGGAAATAGTTTAAAAAGCTCACAGATGTTTTCCATTATGCCTTACTAGTGTTTAACAAGAAACAAAAAGATGCAATTGCGGGATCTAAAGGAAATAGCTTTGAGCACACACACAACGGCAACAAAAAAGTACTTAGTTACCTGGAACCGGAGCATGAGTGTCTTTTACCTTTCCTCCCCGGCAACGGCGCCAGAAAAGTGCTTGATGTCTACGGGTGCTTCTATTCTTGTAGACAGTGTTGGGCCTCCAAGAGCAGAGGTTTGTAGAACAGCGAGCAAGTTTCCCTTAAGTGGATTACCCAAGGTTTATCGAACTCAGGGAGGAAGAGGTCAAAGATATCCCTCTCAAGCAACCCTGCAATCACGATACAAGAAGTCTCTTGTGTCCCCAACACACCTAATACACTTGTCAGGTGTATAGGTGCACTAGTTCAGCGAAGAGATAGTGAAATACAAGTGGTATGAATGAATATGAGCAGGGCGCCAGAAAAGTGCTTGCTGGCATGCAGTTGATGGTAGTAATATTGCAGGAAGTAAAGATGCAGTAAAACAGTAGACAAGAGATGATTGCAGTATTTGGAAACAAGGCCTAGGGATCATACTTTCACTAGTGGACACTCTCAACATTGATCACATAAATAAATAAGTTCTCTTCCTTTGTGCTACATATACTCTTGTTTGATAATGAACACCATTCGTTGTGTAGGGCTACAAGAGCTCCCTCAAGCCGGAGTTAACAAGCGCCACAACATTCGGCATTCATATTTAAGTAACCTTTAGAGCATAATAGATCTTTGCAATTTAAACCGAGTACTAACATAGCATACACACTGTCACCTTTACACTATGAAGGGGGAATGAATCACATCAATACTATCATAGTAATAATTAACTCCATAACCTACAAGAGATTATGATCATAACCTACGCCAAGTACTACACGATGCACACACTGTCACCATTACACCGTGAAGGAGGAATAGACTACTTTAATAACATCACAAGAGTAGCACATAGACTAATAGTGATACAAAGCTCATGTGAATCTCAATCATGTAAGGCAGCTCATGAGATCATTGTATTGAAGTACATAGGAGAGAGATTAACCACATAGCTACCGGTACAGCCCTTAGCCTCGAGGATGAACTACTCCCTCCTCATGGGAGACAACAGCGGTGATGAAGATGGCGGTGGTGTCGATGGAGAAGCCTTCCGGGGGCACTTCCTCGTCCCGGCAGCGTGCCGGAACAGAGACTCCTGTCCCCCAGATCTTGGCTTCGCGATGGCGGCGGCTCTGGAAGGTTTCTCGTACCGTGGCTTTTCCGTCTCGATATTTTAGGTCAGGGACCTTTAAATAGGCGAAGAGGCGTAGTCGGAGGGGGTACGGAGCCGCCACACAATAGGACGGCGCGGGCCCAGCCCTGGCCGCGCCAGCCCCATGTGTGGGCCCCCTGTGGCTCTCCTCTGGTGGCTCTCGGGTGTTCTGGAAGCTTCGTGGAATTCTAAGATGCTGGGCGTTGATTTCGTCCAATTCCGGGAATATTTCCATACTAGGATTTCGAAACCAAAAACAGCAGAAAACGAGAACTGGCACTTCGGCATCTCGTCAATAGGTTAGTTCCGGAAAAGCATCAAAATGATATAAAGTGTGAACAAAACATGTAGGTAATGTCATAAAACAAGCATGGAACATAAGAAATTATAGATACGTTTGAGACGTATCAGATACCATGAGTCGACACAAAGTTCATAGAAGAGACCAAGACCAACTGTCGCACCAGATACCACGCCACGGCTACCGCCAGCCCACATCACCGCCCAGAGGACAACAAGCTGATGAGCGAAGACGCAATAGGAAGACTGGCAAACAAAGAGCAGCAGCCACCACCAGACCAAAGCTTACAGAGCAACCTCCAGACCTGGCTCGATGCCGCGAAAGAAGCATTGCCAAGAACAACGATAGACAACAAATGAAACTTGCCAACCACCCCGGTAGCCCCATACGATGCTTTCAAGAAGGGGAACGATGTCGTGACGCCACCACTGCCCAAGAAGGGGCTAGGATTTTCACCCAGGGCATGGGGGTTGGGTGGGGGGGAACCTCAACGAAACCTCAGAGGAGGGAACTAGCGCCATGGGCGTCGACAACGTCGTGGACACTGCACAGCGACCAGCCTCCAAATTGTCGTGACACGGAGCCGAGGACCATGGGCCAATGGTAAAATCCCCGCCACCCCCTTCGTCGGCGGCACGACCTTCGACCAGTGTCACCTCTAAGGGAGACGAGGAGGGGAGGAGGAGAAGGGGTGGTCGGGGTGGCGACGCTTTAGAGTTTTGCCCCCTCAGTTGCCTAGAGGGGGCGACGTGAGGGGAGCGTTTCGGGGGTTCTTCCCTGGAAGCCATGTTGCAACAACAGATGACGGGTAGGGGAATCATTAGAGTAATGATCAAGAAAGGTCGGTTCCAGACACCGCTAGAAGGGCAACACAGATCTGGTTCTAGTCCATCGTGCCACCAGAGGATGAGAAACCCAAGCTGGATACTCTTTCAAATGAAAATTTGTGGAAACAATTGGGACTTCTGCTTGTGAAATTTTGGCATACAAAGGGTGATTTCAAAAAATAAAACAACCATGAATAAATGAACCTTTTTCGTGCGAAATAGATTATGCGCGGCCGATACTAATGTGTGTATCTCATGAGAAATATAAAATAAATCTTATAGCACATTACCTGCGGCAATACTCCTTTTTTGAGTACCCAGGAGATCTCCGTGTTTTATATTGAGCTTGAGCGGAAAACACAAATCACATGACACACGTTATCGAACAGCTTAGGTCATGACAACGCCCACCTCGAGTTGGGCTACTGTTCGCCTCGCCTTAGCCTATGTCTACAAGTCAAGCACGAGTGCCACTCATCGAGGATGGAGTCGTCTCCCTAGCAAGGTCTCGTGATTACGGAAAACACCCTTTTTTGAGACATCAAAACATTTACTTGTTTTAGGAACACATACAAGAAAAAGGATAACAGTAGCCCTCCCATTAACTACTTCATTTTCATTTTCATGACTTCCCACTGAGCGAGGGGTGTGTTCCTTTCATGCCGGAGAGTCCGAGCCAGCAAGTTCGTTTTCATTTGCTTCAAGAGAAAGCCACTTCCAAATGAAGGAGTCCACGACAGCCCCGGTGTGCACGACCGCGACGACACTCCTGACGTGGTTGCTCTGAAGAGGAGCTGATAACTGCTCCGAAGCGTTCTTAGGCAGATGGGTGAGGTGGATTGTAGGACTCTACGCTCTTGTGCAAAGGCCAAAAGGAGCTTGCGGAACTTCTATATGTAGCCTTATAGGTAGAGATTAGTATCCTGAGGTCTCTCATGCTCAACAGAAGAAAATACGTTCAGGCCTAGCATGCCACACTGTTACGTTTCCACGAACCCAAGATTATCTTGGGTGGGTGTTGCAACTAAGCTATCTCGAGTCAATTTATCATTCTAATATTCGAGTGCAAAGCCACTACAACAACTATCTATCTATATATAACCATAAAAAATATTTATAGCAGTAACTAGATAAAATCCCTTTGCTTTAAGAGATACTCCTTTTGTGCCTGGTAGATGGAACTAGCTAGACTTTGTTGAATACAATGGTCCGGATCCTAGATCGCTATATAGAGTGAATACTAGTAAAGTTCTCAACCAACTCCCACGCTCGCCCTCCATTTTATTGGTCGTCTGATTTCACCTTGGGACATCCGTGTTTTAGGCTACTCATAGTGGGGAGTGCCATGCATATATACTCCTTATTCTATGTCTAAAATTTATTTTGAAATACTCTACATTCTAACTTTTAGTCAACAAGAATACGAAAAAGGAAGTGTTCCTCCTTTATCTATTGGATGACAGTATTTCCAATGTAGCTTGGATTGGATATTTAACAATTTAAGTAGTACTAATAAATGCACTACTAATTTATCTGATATTTTCTAGAATGTAGACTAAAAGAGAACGGAGGGAGTAAGTTACTAGTCCATGTTATTACCTTCATAGTGGAAAGTAACTTAGAGGTGGTATCATGCAAAGTTTCATTTATTAATTTGTGGACTCATTTTGTCTTGGGGTGTGTGATGTTATGGTAACATAACTAGTTACCACCTCTCTCTCTTCATTCATTTATTCTTATGTCATGTCACCATAATACCTTAGAGTGTGTGAAGTTACTAGCTAAGTTACTCCCACTATGAGCAGTCTTAAATGACATTTAATTTAGATAGTAAATAATTCTTCTTATTCAGGTATTTTGTAAAAAAAACTATATTTAAGGCAATACAACATGTTTATCATGCCAAGATCTTTGGTGCTCTGTTATACCTTCTTTGCAAAGGGTTTACTTTGAATAGTGAAAGGAATGCTATACTTCTTTAAAACAAGAAGTGTAACAAAAAAAATTCTTGTTGACTGATCAATACAATGAGAATACATAAAATGAACATTTTTTTCAGATCACATTTAGTTAAAACTGCTTAATTACATTTGAAAAGCTACAAGCTAGATTTAATCAAAGACGAATCCTTCATTTGTTTGTATTGCATCGAACATTGACTATCTTCATCCTTGCATATATTATCGACTAGGGTGAAACAAGGAGGAGGAGCATGATGACAAAAGAGGAGGAATGTGAAGCTTATGTACTCACTTACTTGTGAGTCGTACTGCATAAAGAGGTTTTATGCATGTTTCCTCCATATTTCAGTTCAGATTTGCCATCACACAATGTTAACTGTTTATTCCAGATTTCTAGAAGGTTCTAGATAGAAGATTAGTGCATGCAAGTTGTATATTCACATGTTGGTTCCATGGTCGATGTCTTCAAATTAGTTTGGAGGTGCATCGAAATTGCACTTGATAACAATAAGGGACATGAGCCGGAGACCCATGAAGAAAATGTTAGGAGAAGCCATACGCATAGCTACTAGCGTAAAAGTCTGCCAACGTGGTAAAACTATGTAGGCTCATTCTTGTGCAGACGAACAACTTACAAATTTCTTGTAGCTAAGAGATTCCCTCCCGATACCCTCTATTCTTAGAATTCAATCACCATGTTTTTTTGGATACAGAAACCATCAGAACATCCATGTTGTTTTTGCCAACTCATCGGCTTTTTTCTTTAGCATGTATATTATCATTGAGATCGAGGTTGTCTGGTGAATCCCTAAGAGATGTATATATGGGTACATGAAGGTATCGATTAAGTAGCATGGGTACATGAAGGTGGGTGTGGAGGAAATGAACCCCGCCTTTTTCCCATGAAATCGAGAGCACGTGCAGTACAAGATAAGCTTTGGCGCACAAGGCCACCAATCCGGCAGTAGCCGGGGATGAGGCCGCACATGGACCTTTCGTTTTCAAGCCTGGATTTGATGTTTTTCGGCAATCCCAGGCACTAATATGAAATAGGCCGATCAAAATGGACGAGTTATATGCGATGAAGCCAATGGAAAGTGATATATGTTTGATCTGCCCTGTGTTGGAATGATGTTTCAGCTGCATGATGCATCGAACAAAAGAAGATAGTAAGACGATAGCAAAAGACGTAGAGGATGCGCCCTTAAATCTTTCCCCAACAATTATATTTCAATACAAACCAGAGTTGTCCACCACGGGTAGAAGACTAACCAAATAACATGGCATCGTAAACAGAGCAAGCTCACTCACACCAGAAAAGGCAAACACTAGATCAATTCTGATCGAAGATAGCAGTAGTTGGACATCAAACAATGAACATGGCAACATAAACAGAGCAAGCTAGAAGTGCATAAGATGAAGAAACAGAAACATATATAATCCTCACATTACAATAACATAAAGTCTTATATTTGGAAGAAACACAGGAAAACATATTCCACAACGTTTAGTTAAAACTGCTTAATTACATTTGAAAAGCTACAAGCTAGATTTAATAAAAGATGAATCCTTCATTTGTTTATATTGCATCGAACATTGACTATCTTCATCCTTGCATAGATTACCGACTAGGGTGAAACAAGGAGGAGGAGCATGATGACAAAAGAGGAGGAATGTGAAGCTTATGTACTCACTTACTTGTGAGTCGTACTGCATAAAGAGGTTTTATGCATGTTTCCTCCATATTTCAGTTCAGATTTGCCATCACACAATGTTAACTGTTTATTCCAGATTTCTAGAAGGTTCTAGATAGAAGATTAGTGCATGCAAGTCGTATATTCACATGTTGGTTCCATGGTCGATGTCTTCAAATTAGTTTGGAGGTGCATCGAAGTTGCACTTGATAACAATAAGGCGCATGAGCCGGAGACCCATGAAGAAAATGTTAGGAGAAACCATACGCTTAGCTACTAGCGTAAAAGTCTGGCAACGAGGTAAAACTATGTAGGCTCAATGTTGTGCAGACAAACAACTTACAAATTTCTTGTGGCTAATAGATTCCCACCCGATACCCTCTATTCTTAGAATTCAATCACCATGTTTTTTTGCATACAGAAACCATCAGAACATCCGCGTTGTTTTTGCCTTATGTAACTCATCGTCTTTTTTCTTTAGCATGTATTGTCATTCACCAAACTGAATGCTACATTGGACTACCTATATGCTGAGATCGAGGTTGTCGGGTGAATCCCTGGGAGATGTATATATGGGTCATCGTATGGATTAAGTAGCATGGGTACGTGAAGGTGGGTGTGGAAGCAATGAACCCCACCTTTTTTCCCTGAAATTGAGAGTACGTTTGGCTAGCAGGGGATGAGGATGCACATGGACATTTCGTTTTTATGGCAAAGCCGGGATTTGATATTTTTCAACAATCCCAGATTATAGGTATACGATGAATGTAGGAGCGCTAATATGAAATTGCCGATCAAAAAGTTATATGCGACGAAGCGAATGAGAAGTGATGTATGTTTAACCTGCCCTGCGTTGGAATGTGGTTTAATTCAGCTTCGAACAAAAGAAAGTGATACGATCGCAAAAGATGGGAGATGATGCGCCCTTCAATCTTTTTTTCCAAACAATTATATTTCAATCCAAGCCAGAGTTGACGTCCACCTCGGGTAAAGGACTAACCAAAATAACATGGCAACGTAATTCTAATTGATCAATAAACCGAAACACAAGTATGCTCACACGAGAAAGCACATCACTAGATCAATTCAGATCGAAGATAGCAGTAGCTGGGCATCAAACAAGAACATACATAAACAGAACAAGCTCCAAGTGCATACGAGAAACAGAAACATATAAATCCTCACATTACAATAACTTAGTCTTATATTTGAAACAAACACAGGTAAACATATTCCACAACCAAAAACTACAGAACATATCAGGAATCATTAGACCACGATGCCATCATCCCTCAACGTCTAGTGCCAGATGTTAGAAGATGCTTCCCCTTCTCGAAGCAGCCTACTTGGATCGCTGCCTCATCTTTCGGCGCTTCCTCTTGAGCCTCCTCATTCTCTTCTTCTTCCACTGCAAATTGTAGTCAACATACATACCATCAGTACACAGAGGTGAAGCTTTACGAACACAGAGAACAGTAAGTCAAAAACAGAGCCAAAAAAGATTTGACTAGATCCTATTAGAATCAGAAGCATTGAGTGTTTCATTGGATATCATCACGAGATAATCAGAAACACGGACCAATTGTTCTTCATCATGTTCCAAACTACGAATTTTGATTGAACAAGAACAAAAACATGTTATCTGTATAGCTGAAGCACTAAGAATACCGAGGAGAAAACTAATCAATGTAAATCTTTACACAAAAGGATAAGGCAGGTGATTTGACATTCAGAATGAGTAGGAGGATTTTATCATCAAATAGATCAGACGCCATTGTATTCCTCATCATGCCAAAGACACAGAACAAAATATAAGAAACAACTACGAAAAGACTAGCAAATCATACACAAATAGAGTTCTCTCAGACAAATGCCTCGTTTGTCCACATGGTTTAATTGAATGGATTTCTTCAGACTCGTCATCTATTTTCATCATCACCGAGAACAATTGAAGAAGGGAGACCAAAAGAAAGACCAGCTTGAGAAATAAAAGTTACATACACTTACCTACCATATCACAGTAAGAAAATCGACACAAAAATAGATGCAGTTCTCTCAGACAAATGCCTCGTATTGTCCCCATGGTTGAATGGAATGGATTGTATCGGACATCTAATCAGTGTTGATCATCACAGAGAACCGCAAACAACGAAAGCAGAGGGAAAACGACAGACACACAGATAACTACATCTAATATCACATAACTAGACATAACACTAATATCACAGTAACTAAGACAACAGAATCAGCAAATGGAATCAGAATATAAGCAGTTCTCTCAGACAAATGCCTCGTTTTGTCCCCACGGTTGAATGGAATGGATTATATCGGACATCTAATCAGTGTTGATCATCACAGAGAACCGCAAAAACAAGCATGCCGCGAGGAATCGCAAAGAAATTGACGAACTCGAGCACACATACAACAGCAGAGAATCATGTAACTACAGCAGTAGACGAGAGAGCGCGGGCAAGGTACAAACAAACCTTGGCCCTCATCTCGGCGGCGGTGCGGTGCGCTCAGTAGGTCTCGCTCTCCGGTTTGCTGCGGCGGCGGTGTGTGGAAGATCTCGATCTCAGTAGATGGATGGCTGCGAGGGCTGCCGCCTCGTACTTATAGGGCTCGGTTGCTGGAAAACGCAAACCCTAGCCGAGTTGGACACGTGGACGGCTGGGATCAGTCGACGTTCTGCTCTGAATTGAACTCTCGATTATTGGGCTTTTGGGCCGGACTTTGAACGAAGACATCGCGCCTTGGCCCACGCTCGCATAATATCCACGAAGCATGCGCCTACGAGCTACTCCCTCAGTTCCTTTTTAATCCACGCGGGGAGTTGTGTCATGCAGGAAGCGAGGTACATAGGGGCGTCAATTAAAAGAGGACAGAGGTAATAGAACCTAGAACATAGTTATTTCTACTTTGAACTCCATGGACCCCTCGTTTTCCCATGAATCAAATAAGTTTGTTGAAATATCTGATAAGCAGTTAAATTGAGCATTGGAACCACTGATGTTTTGACGGTGACTCATCAGATGTAGCAAAAACCTTGAGTAGTACATGTTAGCAATAGAAGTTGAAGGTGCCATAGTGCAAATTAATATACTGTATTTTTTCCTAATTGTATTGCCTGTTTGATTCCACGTTTGAGGTTTATTGAAGTTCTGTCGTGATTAAGCTGACACTTCACTGTTTTAAGAAATACAATAACTTTGATGGCTTTTGCATCATAACCAGTGGTACAAGTATGTTTGACAAATGATTGCTATTTTGCAGGTATCCATGTCTTCTGCCTAAAAAACAACTTAACTTTTTTTTGCTAACTCTTCGATATATTTCTTGCTGAAAGTATCCCTGATCCCACTTATAACAAGTAGGCCCAAATAATTTAATTGGGGTTGTTGCTGACCCATACCACATCTTCACCTCAACGTCAACGCCAATATCTATTGATATTTAAACCCAAAATCAACATGAAAATATTAGCAATCTTATAACTTTTTCTTTAATTTTCAATGTATTAAAATATTCGTGATGTTGTCAGTCCCGTCAACAATTTATAGTTTCGCTCTTGTTATTGGGAACTTCTATATCTTATTTCCGCGTCAAAAAAACAAATTTTGTGTCTTTGGCTCTTTGCATACCCCTTACAAAAATCCTAGCTCTGCAGCTGTGGCAGGCACCAACTTGAGAATTCCTCCTCTTCTAAAGGCTAGTTAGATTAGACGTCGTATCCCCATGTTTATTCTACCCTTTTTTCCGCCTTTCTTACTAGTCAATCAGAATTATATCCTTTTTTACACAACTACTTGCATAACATCATCCTTGAAATTATTCCTTGATCCAAATTTAAAATTACAAGACATCAAGGGCGTGATTGGTTGCTTGTGAAAGACTTTCTCGCATTATTTGGGCAAAAAAATAGATGTTTGGTAGGCTACAACGAAAAAAATCACTTCATATCATGGTTCTCAAAACAACCAAGATGCACACAAAACATACATGGCTCAAGAAGAATGCTCAATTCGACCGTTTCCAGCCGGCCAGCTCTAACGAGCGCGAAAGTGGATCCTTCATGGTGTGGGTATACTAATCTACCATCGACAGTGCCTAGATCCGGCAAGCCCGGGTGGCCCACACACGGTGATGGTGGCATATGCCCCATCGGGCGGCCCAGTTGTTGAAGGTCAAAATGGATGAAGTTCAGCCAGGAACAAGGAGTCGGATCCACTGACCAACTCTAGAAGTTGGATCCGGCCTGGCCCGTCAGGGGTAGCCGAATCTGGTACGACGTACAAGGGAAGGCGGATTCTTGACGTACACGGCAAGATAGCATACCGTAGTTAGGCAACTTGTATTCCGGCTAGGACTCTCCTTGTAAACCCTAGATATGGCGCCTTTATAAGCCGGATCCCAGGAGCCCTAGAGGAACAACCACAGATCATAACAACGCGAAAGCACCTAGATAATTCCAGACAAGCAGCAGTAGGCCATGTCCTCGAGCAGGTGTTTCGAAGCTGGATAAATCGCGTATCATCATTCCGAGGACTCTCCGCCCAATGGCCCCTACTTCTTCTTCCCTCCATGAGGATCCCTCCTCTGGACCGTAGGCAACGGCAGTTGGCGCCCACCGTGGGGCCAGCGGCATCTAGAGGTCGGAACCGGGAGGGTTCCGCCATGGAAAGCTGCGACGAATCCATCGCTGTGGGGCGTGTCCTTTACGCCGGGAACTTTCCGATCGTCCCTCAGGACGAGTGCTGGATTCCGGCCAAAACCGACCCCATCAAGCTCTCCATCGTCCCAATCGGCAGCATTCACATCTTCATTGGTGAGACCGTCGATTCCGACGGAAACACCCTGGTAAGTCACGCTGACGCGACCGCCGCTGAGCAGGACGCAGTCGCGAAGATCCGATCTGAGATGCAGGAACTTCCTAAGGAAGATTCTGCCTTAGATCTGGAAATTTCAAACCCACCCAATCCGCCCTTGAGCAGGAAACTACGGTGGAAGACCAATGCAGATCCGCCTGGGTCTCCCAGGTGTTAGAGAAACAAAGGTCCCACTTCGTGCACTTCCTCACACATACCGCAGGAACCGCCCCTCCTCAAGACGGAGCTGGACCCATGCAGGTTGAGTCTACCGGAAACAATGACACTCCGGATCAACAAGAGGTTGCCGGAGAAAACAGCACTCCGGATCAGCAAGAGTAAGCCGGAGAAAAAGAAGAATCAACCTTGGGCACTTGAGCCCAACATCTGACGATGCTTCCTCCATGGACACTGAAGAGTACAATCGTGCACTAAAGGAAGTGCAAGGTGAGGAGCACTCTGAAGCAGAATCCGCCCCGCCAAAGGAGGTCCTTGCGACCATAACTGGGCTGGAGCAGGAAACTGACGACGAAGCTGTAGGATAACGTTGCATAGAAAACAAAAATTTTCCTACCGCGAACACGCAATCCAAGCCAAGATGCAATCTAGAAGACGGTAGCAACGAGGGGTTATCGAGTCTCACCCTTGAAGAGATTCCAAAGCCTACAAGATGAGGCTCTTGTTGCTGCGGTAGACGTTCACTTGCCGCTTGCAAAGCGCATAGAAGATCTTGATCACGATCGCTTCCGGCGCCACGAACGGGCAGCACCTCCGTACTTGGTCACACGTTCGGTTGTTGATGAAGACGACGTCCACCTCCCCGTTCCAGCGGGCAGCGGAAGTAGTAGCTCCTCTTGAATCCGACAGCACGACGGCGTGGTGTCGGTGATGGTGGAGAAATCCGGTGGAGCTTCGCTTAAGCGTGCGGGATGTGGTGGAGGAGAGAGACCGCTAGGGTTTGGGGAGAGAGGGAGAGGCTAGGGCGCCGGCCAAGGGCAGCCCTAGGTGGTGCGGCCAAGTGTAGGCAGCCCCTCCCTCTCCTCCTCATTATATAGGTGGAAATCCCCAAGTGTTGGTATCCAAGTCTTCGAATAAGACCCCAACAATGAAACCTCCCATATGTAGGAAAACCTACCCAAGGTGGGAATCCCACTTGGGGTGGGATTCCCCTTTCCATGAGGGGGTTGGCCGGCCACCATAGGGGAGTCCACCTTGGACTCATCCCCTTTAGGGTTGGCTGGCCATGCAAGGTGGAGTCCCTCCGGGACTCTACTTTCCATGGTGATTTCTTCCGGACTTTTCTAGAACCTTCTAGAACCTGCCATAAATGCACCGGATCATTTCCAAACTTGGAATATGACTTCCTATATATGAATCTTATTCTCCGGACCATTCCGGGACTCCTCGTGATGTCCGGGATCTCATCCGGACTCCGAACAAATATTCGAACTCCATTCCATATTCAAGTTCTACCATTTCAACATCCAACTTTAAGTGTGTCACCCTACGGTTCGTGAACTATGCGGACATGGTTGAGTACTCACTCCGACCAATAACCAATAGCGGGATCTGGAGATCCATAATGGCTCCCACATATTCAACGATGACTTTAGTGATCGAATGAACCATTTACATACGATACCAATTCCCTTTGTCACGCGATATTTTACTTGTCCGAGGTTTGATCATCGGTATCACTCTATACCTTGTTCAACCTCGTCTCCTGACAAGTACTCTTTACTCGTACCGTGGTATGTGGTCTCTTATGAACTTATTCATATGCTTGCAAGACATTAGACGACATTCCACCGAGAGGGCCCAGAGTATATCTATCCGTCATCGGGATGGACAAATCCCATCGTTGATCCATATGCCTCAACTCATACTTTCCGGATACTTAATCCCACCTTTATAACCACCCATTTACGCGAGTGGCGTTTGGTGTAATCAAAGTACCTTTTCGGTATAAGTGATTTACATGATCTCATGGTCATAAGGACTAGGTAACTATGTATCGAAAGCTTATAGCAAATAACTTAATGACGAGATCTTATGCTACGCTTAATATGGGTGTGTCCATTACATCATTCATACAATGATATAACCTTGTTATTAATAACATCCAATGTTCATGATTATGAAACTAATCATCCATTAATCAACAAGCTAGTTTAAGAGGCATACTAGGGACTTCTTGTTGTCTACATATCACACATGTACTAATGTTTCGGTTAATACAATTATAGCATGATATATAAACAATTATCATAAACATAAAGATATAAATAATAACCACTTTATTATTGCCTCTAGGGCATATCTCCTTCGATCTCCCACTTGCACTAGAGTCAATAATCTAGTTTACATTTGTAAAGATATAACACCTTGGCCTTCTGGTGCTTTATCATGTATTGCTTACGGGAGAGGTTTTAGTCAACGGATCTGACACGCTCAGAAACGTATGTATTTTGTAATTCATTTGCGTCTCAACGCATCACTCATTTCTAAATGAGTCGGCATTTAAATATGTTTGGTCTTCTGGTGGAACCTTAATTCCGCGGTCTGAAAATATGTCACTAATATTGTCACACACAATATAGCTTCAAAGTTCTGACTGCGTCGAACTACACCAAGTTCTCAAAGAACCTCCTGACTTAACATCCTTTGTCATCGTCAAAACAATGACATATTCTGCCTTCATTTGTAGAATCCATCACAATATTTAGAACTCTTCTAAATCTAGCATAGACAACTTCTAGCTTGTTGTGCTACCTTTTAAACAACACTTAGTCTAATTTGAGATTGAAATTATATTTTATATGTGACAAAAACAATATTGGTGTAACACCTTACAGCGATTTGTTTGTCATTTCTTCATACAAAAATATATATATATATCCTTAGTTCTTCTAAAGTACTCAAGGATATTCTTACTGTCGTCCAATGATCATCATATGAATCATTCTGGTATATGCTCATAACACTTTATAGCACATGATATCTGATTGTGTACATATTATTCGTGATCTATAATCACTCATGTGTTTTTACTCATTGAGTGTCAGATACACTCAAGTCTTGTTAAACCTTCACATGACAAGAACATTTTCTTAATATTTCTATATTGAACTACTTCAATATCCATCATATGTACTTTGACTTAAACTTATTTATGTGTTTCAATCTATCTTCATAGATCTTGACACTAAATTTGTTTCAGTCCATATCCTTTCATTGAAGTTAATTCTCAATGAAACATTTTAATCAAGTATATAATTACATCATTTATAACCAACTATATGTCACCTACATAAAGTATTATAAATGTGTCTTAGCGCTCCCACTTAATTTCTTGCAAATGCAAGCCTCTTCATCGTCTCTGATGAAATCAAAAACTCTTTGACTATTTCATCTCGGTGAAGATTCAAACTCCGCGATACTCACTTCATCAAATTGAAGTTTGTATACCTATCTAATATTCCACGGACCAGCAAAACTCTTGGTTGTATCTTGTATACACCTTTAATACATACTTCGATAAGTAATGTATTTTGCCATCCTACTAGAATAATCCATATAGACTATAAGCATTTCTACGGAAGATCTAATCTTATCGTAGTCAACTCTTTGAACTTTGTCGTAAACAATTTTTCGACAAGTCGAGCTTCTTCAAGGATATTTCATCCAAGTCTATAGATCCATTTACTTTCAAAAAATATTCATCTATTATGGATTTCATGGTGCATGGCCATTTTAACGGAGTCAGGGCCCATCATAACTTCTTTGTTTGTAGTTGGTTTATCATTGTTCAAAATCAATCCTTTGTCCACAAATCATTTATTTGATCACAAAGTAAACCATACCTACAAGGTTCAATATGTACTTCGATCTCCATGGCTAAAACACTTTGTAGTCATGGGAGCCATGATCGTTGTGGCCGCTTCCGAAACCAATTCCGATGCTGCGCTACTCTGATCATTATGCTCCGGTTCATAAACCTTATCAAATTATATTGTCCTCCCACTCAAATACTTCACTAGAAACAATTTCTCGGAAATAAGAAACATTGACAAAGACTTTTGTCTTTGTCTCGTGGGAAGAATTCCCAATCAATTCTCTCGGGATAACCAACAAAGACATTCATCCGATTTTGGTTGTATACTCTTAGACCAAAATTTAAAGAAAGGACTATTAGGGTTTATACCCATGCCATAACTCGTATGGTGTCATTTCAACGGATCATGATGATGCTCTATTCAGTGTAAAAGCGGTAGTCACTAAAGCATAATCCACACAAAAATATAATGGCGTCATAATATTTTATCTCATCATTAATCCAACAAGGTTTGGATACATCTCTCGGATACTCCATCATTATTATGATACTCCAAGAAACGTGAGTTGTAGAACAATTTCATAACTCTCTTAGATGTTCGCTAAAACTCGTAATTCAAATATTTCCCCCATGATCCAATCATAGATATTTGACTTTTCTATTACGATGATTTCCACTTCATGCTAAAATTTATTTGAATCCATTCAAATGTTTCAAACCTCTTCCTTATCGAATATATCCACATATATACTCAATTCATTGTTAGAAGTTTTCATGAAGTAGAAGAATCTCCCGCACACAACTATGCCCAGTGAACCACATATATCGTCATGTATGTTTCCACTAAGTTAGTTTCCCGTTCAACTCTTGGCCTATGAACGGTATTTCAGTCATTCTCTTTAGAAAAGATTTGCAAGCGCCAAACGATTCAAAAATCAAATGACTCCAAAAAATCCATTTGCATGGAGTTCCTTCATGCGTTCCTTTCTAACATGACCTAAATGGCGGTTCCACAAATAAGTGGAATTCAAATCATTTGCCTTATGGCATTTTAGCGTCAGTTTTATGTATGTGTGTTTCACCATTAAGATTTATAATAACTTATCCATCGTACATGGAGTAATGTCATAATTTGAACAACTTATTGTTTTCATTTGACCAGAGCAAAATAACAATTATTAAGTTCTTTATTATAAATTCTAAGGGCTAGATAGAATGCCAACGACGAACACAATAACACTTTATTTTTGTTCCAGACGTGCATTCCTATCATATTCCTAGTCAGTCACTTAGGCCATTGTATTCTTGTATTGCGTTGTTTTGTATGACACTTCATACCGACCAATATGGTACTAATACCCAAGAATTTCATTGTGTGACCAAACAAAGAATACATTCATAATATGTATATCATTTATATACACTCGAGCTAGACTTTCTAGTCTTTTCTTTCTTTCCGCCAATAATCTTTTTGTAGTTTCTCTTTTAGCTTTCCTCATTATTCAGAAAAACACTTCAACATCAATAACTTCTAGGTTTGTTGGTCAAATACCAATAACCTTGAGGTTCTTACTTTGAAGTTGATCATCATATGACAAGTGTTCCGGATTTAAGTATTAGTAACCTTTTAATATGATGAACAATTTCACTCATAATATTATCATATCATGACGACTTTTCGAGACCATGTCTGTACATGCTAGGCTCGTAAAGTATAACCTCAGTATTCGCATGTGCAAATCTGGCTTGCACCCGTTGTATGCACACGTAGAATCTATAACACCCGATCATCACGTGATGCTTCGAAACGACGAGTCTTAGCAACGGTGCATACTAAGGACGATCACTTCATGGATATGCGAATATTGTTAGTGCCCCAATAGTTGGAGGATTGGAACGCCTTGCGTCTTCAACCTTCGTACATTCCCATAAAACTTATGAGTTTATGTAGTCTCACCAAATTATATTCTATCATCTTGCAATAAGGTCTTAGATATCATATATATCTCATACCTTGATTATTTCGAAAACTAAATTTTCAGCTCCTTACTTTTCAAACAGATTTGAACTTCAAGTTTCACGGAGACAAGATAACTTTAGGTACTAATTGAAACCATAGCTCTGAATCAGCCAACAATGTGGCTATCATTTAATGTTTGAATTTGAAATTCAAATTCAAATTTTTTGAGACATTCAATCATACATCTTAATTTAGAATTAAATGTTCCTTAAGTTTGTATAAACTCTCCCCTCTCTTCTCAAAGCCCTAATCTAGTTAGGTGAGATGCAAATTGCCCTCTCGAAACCCTAGCCTGTAAGGTGTCGAGAGAGAAACTTGCCCCCTCCGTCTGATTTTGTTTTAAAAACGAAATTTCCCCGGGAATTTGCAATACAATGCACATCCCTTTCTAAAATCTACCCCTCGATCGTCTCGGCACACAGGACATTACAACTTCGTTGTACTTTTATATGATTTATGGCACTAACCTATTAACAAGATGCCACGGTGTCAGTTCCTTCACCTAGCGCCTATCGACCTCGCCCTTCCGCCTATATAAAGCTCCCGATGCAAAAACCCTAAATATACATGCCTTGTCAGAATCGTGATTTTGAATCGGATCGGAACCTCTATGGTAGGATCGCAAACTGTAGGAACTTAACTTTTAGAATCGTAAAATCTAAGATCCTACATAGCAGAATCGTTGAATCGTTCCACTCAATTTGGGTCGTAAAGTCGTAGAATCACATAGTAGAATCATGATTCTGACAACTATGCATGCCTCCATCCATGAAAAGTCCCGTAGTTCTGCCGCCGTCGTAGACAAGATCCGGAGGATAGAAATCTCTGTTCCGGCACGCTGCCGGGACGGGGAATTGCCCCCGGAGCCATCTCCATCGACTCCACCGCCATCTCCATCGCCATTGCTGACTCCCATGATGAGGAGGGAGTAGTTCTCCCTCGGGGCTGAGGGCTCTACCGGTAGCTATGTGGTTTATCTCTCTCTCCCATGGTGTGATCTTTATGTGACCATGAGCTTTGTAATCTAGATGTCTTTATGCTATTCAAGTGGATTTTACATATGTGATCTCCGGAGACTCCTTGTCCCACGTGTGTAAAGGTGGAGTGTGTGCACCCACACAGAATACTTGTTCGCTGAATTATGATTTGAGTTGGATGTCTCTATGAAATTATGGTGTGTCAGTACCGCCTATGAATGCTCAAAGTGCAGCGCGGGGTGTTCATTAGTACTTGGGAATACATTTGCTTTTGCAGACCTACACGGTGAATTAGTGTTCGTTATCCAACCAGAGAGTCTTTCAGAGTAGCATAGTGAAGTGCTTATATTTATATTCCTTTATGATATCATTGTTGAGAGTGACCACTAGTGAAAGTATGATCCCCATGCCTTATTTCCAAACATCGAATCACCGTTTATTTATTGTTTTACTGCATGTTTACTTGCTGCCATATTTATTTCAGATTGTTATTACCACTCATATTCATCCATATCACTTGCATTTTACTATCTCTTCGATGAACTAGTGCACATATACATCTGACAAGTGTATTGGGTGTGTTGGGGACAGAAGAGACTTCTTGTATCTTAATTGCAGGGTTGCTTGAGAGGGATATCTTTGATCTCTACCTCCCTGAGTTCGATAAACCTTGGGTGATCCACTTAAGGGAAACTTACTGCTGTTCTACAAACCTCTGTACTTGGAGGCCCAACACTGTCTACAAGAATAGAAGCATGCGTAGACATCAGGGTGGGGGCCGTGCCACCTTTAGGCTTTTGGGACTCCTGGCTCCGTTTGTGTGATTTCAAATCTTCATATCATCACTCCTTGTAAAATATTGATCCTCGAAAAAGCGTAGGTCCATTTGACTCTGTATAGGTCCTTGAAAGTAAAAAAATAGATAAAATAGGAGATTCCTGTTCTACAGAGTTATAACCCACAATAAAGGAGATCATTGGAAAATCCCAAAAACAATATTAAACATTGATATAACCTTATATGATATGAAAATATGAAGGAATATGTGGCAATAAACTACAAAGTTCATATATGCATTTTAGATGCATCTGTATGTGGTGTACAAAAAGAGGTTTCGAGAAGTCTACGATTAAGGAAGAGCACCCAAGATGAAGCCAAGTATTTCTCCAACAACTATTGCGAACGGTTCAAAACTAGGTAGGAGGAAGAGGAGGAGTACTACATTTTGTTTCTGGCCGACGATGCTCTGGCCGATGAGGTGGAGGTTGATGAGAAGAGCCGAACATATAGCCGAATGTGCACATCATGAATGAGAGATTAGGATCAAAGATATGATCTTGTCCTGCCTATGGAGATCTTCAAGCTTCTTTTTCTCTAATTGATCTCTACGATCAGATGTAATATGCAATGAAATTGTAAACTTACCATATTTGGACCAACATAACCACATGTAGCCTCACTTGGGAACTAAACACCTTTTATATACATTGAGCCTAAAAGACATGTGTACAACATGCCAAACAAGTTATGGATAGTTGTCCACTTCATGCCGCCAATGCTACTGTACTCAACCAAACGAAGTGCACAACACGGCCGAATAACCGTTTTCCCTTGGCCATGTCCCTAGGACCTAGCCCCGAGAGCATAAAATATGGCTAGGCAACCAATCACACCCTGTGTGTACCCTAATACTAGCTCCACACACCCCTTGGTAGGAGGAGGTACCAAATCCACCTTTCCATCAACCTTATAAATGAAATCTCTCAAAATGCCTCTTTTGTGTTTGTTTGAATTATTTGAGATATTCATAGGGATTTGCGGGATTAGGTGTTTTGCATGTAAGAACCCTTTTTTGCGCCGGGGGGGGGGGGGTATAGGAACCATTAGGACTATAACTATTGCGTTTTAAATACTTTTATGATTGCATTGTTTTGCATTGAATTTCGTAGAAAATATACCAAGATCTCAAACTTGGGTTTTTGTTTTTATTCAACATTCTAAATACACTTTCAGTCCTCCAAAATTCCTGAATTTTTCGAGAGCTCTTCCGGTGTTTGTTTCCCATGATTCATCCAAAGGATCCAACCAGTAAATTAATGTGTTTAGGTTTAGTTCGTTTGCGCTCTGTTCCACCTGAAACACATCAAACAATTTACATCCACTGGACATGTCTCTTGTCAGAAGTCAGTACGTGAGTACCAAAATATATAATCCTTAGACTACCCACAACAGGAGTATCATAGGTAGTATCATGCATGCAAAATGGTGATGTGGCAGTGCAATTAAGGATGTGAGAGAGAATACTAGTATCATAGGTAGAAACCGTATCATAGCACATACTACTAGAAAAATTAATGTCAAATAAATCTTGTACATATATTTGTATTGAGATTCTACAAATCAATTAATATAAGAAGAATATGATACTAACATATGATATCATGCATTGTGGATATAGTAACATGTAGTAGTATCATACGCATAATACTTCTATATGATACTATGCATTGTGAGCTTTGGATAATCTAAAATTCTAAATGACTTTCTCCCCTTGAGGTTGTCAACAATATATTCACAAAAAATATTGGATACAATTAATTGAGGTCTTATCAATGAACTTTTTTGATGGGTCACCCAATCGGACCTATTTCATGCATGTGTTAGGCCTATATGACAGCCACAAGGCATACGGATGATCATCAATTGGATGTAAACAAGGAGGCAGAGACAGGCACGCCGTGTACAGAACTATCGACAAGGCGGACGCAGCGTCACATGCATGCATGCATGCATGCATCGGGGCTTGGGGGCATACAAGATAGATATATTGAGAGTAGACAGAAGTATACAAAGAGAAGCGCCGCATAGGAGAGCTGATGTCAAGGCCGCGTGGAGGAGCGACTGGCAACGGGAAGGAACGCACCACAGTGGTGCTTGCCTGAATGGTCTGAATTTTGAATGCATAGCCCGTGAATTCAGGTTTGATCGTTTTTGCACATGGATGAATGTGCTGAATATTCAAAAATGGAAGAAGCCTACAAATTTTACAAGAAGGCAGGGGATGGATGGAATGGATGGATGGACGGACTCAGCCAAATTGGGTGTGGGAGTGGGAGTGAATCGAGGCAATAATACGGTAATGATGCAGGCAATCATCTCATCTCCCGACAAATACACTACACACAGGGCATGGGCTGGTGCAGTGAGGCTTGATGTGTTGCTCGATCTGTCTGTCCGAAACATATGCAGTGCTGAGACTTGCAAGTTGCGAGTGTACGTATCATTCCGTGGTTGTGTCTATGTGTCACAGCTTCAACAGTACGAGTCAGTCGTTTGGTCAGGACGGACCAATGTCAAGATCGAAAGCCAAGCATTATGATCCAAACGATGGAACACGTACTAGTTTCAAGATCGATCGAGGGAGCATGTATGTATGCAAGCAGTGAGTGACCCGGCCGGTCGCCCTGCCTGCTCGATCCAAGCAATTAAACGACTAAACATGAACATGCACGATGTATGGTAGGCTGGTTGATTACGGGACATGAGTGAGGGTGACGCCGACCTAGCAACTAGTGAAATGCTATAGTAGTCCTAAGCTCCATCTTCTACCTCTTGTCTGGCCGCAATAGTCGGCATTTTGTTGGTGCCAAGGGTGTGACAGTGGTCGGCGTGTGTACGTTGCCACTGTCATATCGACTTAGACCGATCACAATGAGAAGTAATATATATTAGTATCGTGTCTATGGTATTAGTTTATGATACCACATCTACTATGTATAGTATGATGATGTGGTATCATAGTTTTTTTATATTTAATATTTTTAGAATCTCAAAGCATGTACATGACGTATTTTTTATTAAAATTTCTAATTTTACATGCTATGGTATCTCCCACATCTTTCTTTATTAATTGTAATGCCATATCGCCAACATACATATATGATACTACTTATAATACTCTATGTGCCTAGTTGTCTTAATAACTAAGAAGCCATTGTCCTCGGTAGGAATACGTACTTACCAAGAAAAACAGTGCGCAGTTAACACACGTAGAGTAGGACAATAGGAACGTCTCGCTCTGGTGCTAGCGTCTTTGGATAGTCACCGCTGCACTCAACGGTGCACACGCGCGCATCTAGCGATGTATAGATGGAAATAGTGAAAACAAGCCCCTCGTGACATAGATTGGCTATCCTACCCTCGAAACGTGAACGGCTAGCACGCCACGAATTTCTCGCGCTTGTGCACGCAATGACACCAAGCTAACCGCTCATTGCATCTGCACTTCTGCAGGCGCTACACTGAAGCTTCTACTAGGAGATGGCATGGAAAGCAGGGGAGAGTCAGACTTTGCTTAGCTGATTTTGAGGAAATTGTAGTTTCACCACGAAGGAAAAACATATCGGCGGTTCAAGTATCAAACGCGCAAGGTCTATACTCTATAATGTCTACATGAGCATGGACTTAGACTCCGGAGAGGTGGCAACGATGAGCATTATTCTAAATGAGCCCAAAATCCCTCCATATCTCAAAATTACAGGATCACTCCAAGTGCTTCATCCGACTCTAGGCCTCACGAAAATGTGGCCAAGTCATCAAAGACGGTGAGGCCTGAACCAACCGCATTGAGTCAGTTTGACAATAATATCCTCTTCACCTTCATGCAACACTAGGGGAACCTGCTTGAACCGTCGCACCAACATTGCAAATGATGCGATGTTCTTAAGAAGAAGATTCAGTAGTGTGATGTCATTCTTAAATATATAACATTAGCAACTATATAATATACTACTACAATGAGTAAACAAAAGTTGCGTGCCTGCGATATTCTACAATGTCTACTTGTCTAAGGTGATTATGGGGTAAAGCTCTTCCGTCTCAAGGCAGTACAGAAACCCCAGTTTGGAATCGGCACAGTCATATTGTTGTAAACTTGTAATTGACATCAATGGACAACTACCATTGATTGTTATCGCCATGTTCCTATACACTACAGGAATGGGCCGAGGTGCCGACGGCCTGGCCCTATGCCGAGGGACAAATATCGGGGCCATCGGCGTACGGGCCGGCCAGGCCAGCCCATCGTAAAACCCCTCGGCGTACGTAAGCCCTCGGCGTATGCCTTGCTACGCCGACGGCTGCCCTTAGCGCGTCTGTGACCATCGGCGTAGACCTGAGCACGCAGCCCAGCCCACCCAGGCCATGACGGCCCTGTAACGGCGTCAAGTCTACGCTAAGGGCTTCCGTCGGCGTAGCCCACCCCTTCTTTTTTCTTTTACCTCCCGCCAGGTGATGTCACAACCAAGGTCTATGCCGAGGGCCACCGTCGGCATAGCCTGACGCTATTGCACCCTATGATAGCACATGAGTAGATGATCGTCCCTCTTGCGCCATCACGGAAATTCGTCAGAACCATGGACTTCTTTCTACGAGTGAGGAGCTGCAACAGTAAATGGTTTGGCATGAGCGTTGACTGTCAACCATCATTTAAGTAGACTATAGTCGCAATATCTCTAGAGACAAGGGTACCGGGCAAAAAGATTAAATTGTGATGAATCTTCATTATGATCTCACGCCACCTTCCGATTGGGATAAATGTGGTGTTTTGCACAAGTGGGAGGCCTTTCGATACCGGCGAATTCACGATTTTCAGCAGAAAATGTTGGGTATTATCGAGCAACTCATGGATACGAGGCGTCGAGGCAACATATCGGTGAGAAGGTCATGTAGTCCATAGTGTTCTTCAGCGTTTTGTAACTACAGTCAGCGCCCGCAGCTATGACCATGGCTTAATCGTAAACCTACCCCTCTTGTTAACATGTTTTTTTGTCATGAATCTTCATTATGGTCTCAAGCCACCTTCCGATTGGGATAAATGTGGTGTTTTGCACAAGAGGGGGCCTTTCGATACCCGCGGATTCATGATTTTTAGCAGAAAATATTGGTTATCATCGAGCAACTCATGGATATGAGGCAACATACCTAACTACAATTAGCTTTTTGCTCAGTTAGCTGATTTGACAACTTGTATTATGATCAAATTTAAATCATATTGTCGTTATAGCTTTTGTACTTATTTATAACTCAGTTTCGTCAATTCACGGTCATAGTTAACATGTTGCAAAAATTTAAACCATATTTTGTTGAAAGTCACATTAGTTTTTTTTAATTCTAAATACATTGATACTTAGTAATACATTTATCTCGGATTAATTTTTCTCACTAGCATGATTAGATTAATGCATGTGTATATGTGTTTGTGTCTATCCTTACGTAGCACAGGAACTCTGGGATCTACATATTTCTAATCTACGGTTAGGTATAACTTATAGAAAAATCTAGACACATCTTGCCACGAACCATTACCATGCATGTTAATTGTTAACATGTTTTTTTGCTATAAGTGTTACCACGTAGGTGGTGGAAACTACTTTTCCCAAAATTCAGTACAAAAATATGGGTGCATGAGTGCATAACATTAGTGGGGTATGTCGGATAAAACTGTGTGACAGGTGCTCGTGAGATTGGTGCCCTTTTCAATGGTGACATACTACTTGAGGATCTTACAAAATGGGTGCGGAAATATATTTGACAAGGTTCTCCGAAACTTTATATCGATGAAGGGGACCTTGGACCCAGGTACGACATACACCCCTTGTCAACTGGATAACAGTGTGCAGACCTATGGCCCTTGACGGTCTTGGGGTTTTGGGTCTTGAGATGTTTGGTCGGGCTTTGCGGCTACAATGGCCCTGGCTCCCATGATGCAATGCATCGAGGCCATGGTTGGGGGCACGCCTTCCCTGCAGCGGTGCGATACAGAGCTCTTTAGGGTGTCAACGATGATCACCTTGGGGATGGTGAAACATGCTTGTTTTGGCACATAACACGGGAAAATAGGACATTAAAAAAATAAGTTCCAGCACGCAAACTGGACTCGTATACTCCAGAACATTGAAACAGTATCCGGCCTTACAAGCTTCGTCGAGCTTTGGCAGCTTCTTCGAGAGGTGCATCTCCTTCCCAGTCTAGACACAATTTCTTGGAAATGGGTAGCCTAGGGAGCTTATTTGGCGGCCCCGGCCTATAGGTGTCAATATATTGAGTCTCATGTGCCTTTTGACATGAATAAGATATGGAGGGCACGTGCGGAGCCGAAGTGCATGTTTTTAGGATGTCTAGTGGCGCACATGAAGATTTGCACAGTGGATGTGATTTCTTTGCGTGGGTGGTCTCATGACCCGATATGCAAACTTGGCGACATCCACCTAGAGATGATTCAAAACCTTTTCCAAAACTACACTTTCACCATTGGAGTCTAGGGCTCCGTGCTCGCATTTAGCGACCTCCCGTGCTGCACACCACCACAATGACAAATGGGAGTTCGATGGTGCCTTGACTACATCTACACCTTCCCAAAATATAAGACATTGGCTACTAGTGGAGTCAACACCTACATCATCTAGGGAGTGTGGAAGAAGTGGAACTAAAGGTTCTTCACCAAAGCAGCGCTGCCATTGTTGGATGTGGCGTGCATGGTGCGTATTGAGAGATTTTCTTTCATAGATGTCCCCGAAGACCACAATTTAGTCGTGGAGGTGGTGCTTTCCATTTTTGGTTTTCGGCTCTCTCTAACCTCCCCGGAGTTTTCCATATAAATAACTTTGTTTGATCTAATTGAATGGCGCTGGAAAACTACCTCCCGAATCACTCGCGCGGTTGACTCCGGGGGCGTCCAAAACCAACCCAGGAATCCCTAGAGGCATGCATCCACTGGCTGCCGCCGATGGTGGTGGCGACGCCGGGCCATTGAAGGCGGCAGGGCGAGGATGGCACAGTCGAATTCCTCCTATACACGCAGAGTAGTGGTTTCGACGGGTCGTCCATGGTGATGGCACGGTGGGTGGGGGCGTTGTGGTGGAGCGGCGGG
Organism: Lolium rigidum; assembly: GCF_022539505.1. Taxonomy (NCBI): domain Eukaryota; kingdom Viridiplantae; phylum Streptophyta; class Magnoliopsida; order Poales; family Poaceae; genus Lolium; species Lolium rigidum. Next base: position 12,565 of record NW_025900022.1, on the reverse strand, counting down.
TCCTGTGGCGACGGAGTGAGGCTTCATGACGGCACGATGCTCGGGAAATGCGGTCGGTGGCGGCTCATCTTGGCTCGAGGGCCGCGGCGGCACTACCAACATGCGTCATCACCAATGCGCGCGAGCCAAGGCCTATGTGTTGTGGTACCTAGGTGCTGGGGCTCGGGCACTCGTTACACGAGCCAAGGCCGATGTGTACGAAAAGTCCCTTGCTACCCAAATGCAGTGGTCATCTCGATCACTACCCGATCTCCGCCACAGTGATGTTTCTCATCGATGTGCTCGCGGTCGTGGCAGCCCGATTCGCCTTCTTTATTTTCCGGCCTAGCCTATGGGCTATCGGTGGATCCCCCGCTCGGAGATGGCCGGTAACTTGGGGGCTGCTGACCTGGCCTTGACAATGGTGGTTTGGCTATGCGACTCTTCTTGTGCTAATTCGTTGATCTACGTGATGTTATCCTGCTCGATCTAGCCACGGGCGAGTTCCATTCTTCATGTTGGAGATCTTCCTTGATTGGCGCATGCATGGAGCATTGGATATCTAGATCGAAATCGACCCAGTAGTTCATGATCAAGGGCATGGTGCCAAGCTTCGCTTGCTTGTCAATACCATGGGACATGCCTAAGTAAAGATTTCCATGGTATTGACAGAGGTGGATAAAGTTATGGTGGCTGCGATTAGAGGGCTTGAAGTTATGGTGGAGAGGTGCTTTGGATGCAATGAAGGCTATGTTGCGCAAGGTCTTCCTCTGTGTAGGGTGTTTTGTGACTTGCAACAACGTCGTCGGTAAGCGATGGTGGCAACACATGAGAATGGAATTTTGGCGGTGCTCCTTGAGTATCAAGTTACGATTTCTAGGACGAAAAATCAAGGTCTGGCCTTTATGGGTTGTATCTAGCTGACCTTGCTAAAAGCATTTTTTGTGAACTTAGATTTTCTCGGGGATGAAAACCGAAGATCTTCGATTGGGCGATGATTTGTTTATTTCTTGGAGGCGTTGGTTTTGGAGAATCACATCTGTAGTCGGGGTGCTATCTTCGCTAGTGGTTAGAGTGTTGTTGTTGTGATTGTTTTTTCACCGCGACGGTTTTTTTCTTTTTTTAATTTAATTTTATTTATTGGATTTAGGCATCCTTGATGGCTTTGGGTTCTTTTTTCTCTTTATTTTTTATTTGGTGTAGGCATCCTTGATGGCTTTGGGCATATTGTGGACGCCAAGTGTAATTGATATCTTCGCGTACTAATATTTTTTTATGAAAATATTTTCGAATGATAGAACCGTTTGCCTTTACCCTAAAAAAATGGTATACAATGGTGAAACAAACAACAACATTCTATGAGGAACGGATGTGTCAAAGTTTGGCAAATTGTGCCAGTAATCCAAATGCACCAATGCATGTCGTAATGCGCACAAAAAAGGAGGGTTTAATAGCGTCTACGGCCGGGCGCTGTGCGCGTAGCGCTGCCGTTGATTCCATTGCCGACCCTTACTGGACTCGGTAAGATATTACGAACCCTAACCTCCTTGCCTCCCTCCCGTGGCGCTCCCCAGGGCGCCGCCGGGGGGCCAAGCCCAACCACCGCACCCTCCCCTCCCTCGAGCAGGCTCCCTCCCGCTCCTGCCGACGGCATCTGCCGCGGTGGCGGCGGCCCCTAGCGCCGAAGGTGCTGGGGTAGAGGAGCGACGGCGGTTCTTCGGTGCGGCTGGGGCGGCATCGACGACTTTCGGCGCTGGCAGAGGTTGGGTGGCGTCCCCAACCTGGCGGCGGCGGCGCTACTCGCTAGATGGCGGTGGCTTCGTTGTGGGTCTAGGTCCCCCACCTAGGCCCGTCGTCCTGTGGCGGCGCGGAGGGCGGTGGATCGGTCGGTGGAGGGTTGTGAAGAAGGCGCTACGACAGCGGCGGTCCTCGGTGGTTGCTGCCGGCGGCGGCGCGACCAGGGCTTGATCGTGGCTGTGTAGCCTGCTGGTTCCCGCACCCCAGGGTCATTCATCTTGTCGGATCTTCGTTGTGACAGGTGGCGAGGATGGCCGTTTCCGTGGGGCCTCGGCCTGTGTAAAGGCGGTGGTCCTAGGGTTCCGCACGCGTCAAGACGAAGACCTTATGGAGGTTGATCTTCTTCATCGAGCCGGAGTGATGAGTTTCGGAAGGCTCCGCCGGCGAACGGAATAGTGCATCTTATGTCTGGAGTTCACTGGATCGGTGGTATTCGGTCGCGCGCACCCATGCTTTTATTCCGACCGCTTGGTTCTGGAGGGAGCAGCGCGAAGCTCTTTTTCTGTGTTGACATCAAGTGACTATGGATTCATGATGAAAGTCGGAAGAAGAGAATTTCATGTAGGCCGGATGGGAGGACTAGCTAAGGGGGGTTCAAGTCTCCGCGTTGTTGAGGGACTTGCTTGGTTTTCCGGGCTTCACAGCAGCGGTATGAAAGTGGGGGCGACAAGGCAGGTGAAAGTCAGAGTCCTACCTTTCAGGGTGAAACCCAAGGTCTGGCCTTAACTGGTTGTGTCTGACAATGACCTTGTTGGAGTCATTGTTTTGAGTGCGGGGACTATCTTCAGGGTGAAAACCTAAGATCTTTGATCAGGCGACGACGGTGTTAGAGCATTGTTTCCTTCTTGAAGGCGTCGTTTTTGGAGAGTCTGTATTTCAGGTGTTGTCTTGGTGGTGGATGTATTGCTATTGTTAGGCTCGAGATACTGTAGCGGTACTTTTGTTTCTTAGTTTTATTTTCTATTTTTTGGCAGTGTGCATCCGCAGTACTATTAGGGTGGTGCGTTGTTGCAGAAACTGGGTGTAATTGGTGTCTTTTAATATTAATATATTTCCTTTATCGAAAATTTTTCAAGTTGTTACCCTTGATTTTGCTGAGCTGCTGCTGCTGCAGCATTGGCAGTTGGCGCCATTTGCGCAACACGCACAAGCTATCTGCAACCCGGCATTGCTTCGAGCGACTGGCTACATTGAGAGCTGGGACACTCTGCTTCGGCTGATCGGCAGGCCCGTTTAATTTCCTCTCGTTCGCTAGCTTCAGCCCAATTCCATTTGTTATCTTGTCCATAATCCCCTGGCAACCCTTCTCAGCAAACAGCTTAGTAAAGACAACATGATTGTTAATCTGGTGGCGGGAAACCCCAGCGCCCCCCGCCGCCGGCCTCTCTGCCCCTCCTCCCTGCCGCCGCTGCCGCCGGCCCTTGCCGCGGTGGCGGCAGGCCCCGTTCCCAAAGGGTGGCGGGGATCCTCCGGTCGCAGCGTGCGGCGGAGTTCGGACGCCGGGACGGCGGCCCCGGGCAGATGGTGGTGGGCGCTCGTCGACGCGGCCGTTTGGACGGCACAGCGCGGCGCAGGTGGCAGTCTCGGCTGCTGGGCGCGGCGGGCTGCAGCGGCGCGGTCGTGGCGCATCTGAAGGGGACGGCGGGCGGAGCGGGCCATCCGGGCCCGATCTGGGCCGCGAGGGGCGGCGCAGCGGGCTGTGCAGCAGAGGCGGGCGCGACGGCAGGGTGCCGTGTCCAGGACGCGGTGGACGGCCTCGCGATGGCGAGGTGCGGCGTTTCGCGCTGGCTTGCTCTGGGCCTCTCCGAGGCGCGTTGGTGCTCTGGCCGCGCGCGGTGGACGGCCGGCGGTGCTGCCCAGCGCCGGGGTGGGTGTGGCGGACGTGGTGGAGATGGGGGGTTGAGGGATGGAGGCGGTCTGGTCTTGAGCACGATGCAGGATGGTGCGACATGTTCCGGGCTAATGCCTTATCCTCGGTGGCTGGCCGGCCGGCAGCTGGCCGAGGCCGGCGATGGCGACGGCTTCGGGCGCCGCTCCTTTCTTAAAGGCATCGCCGAGGTGCTGTTTGTCATCCTGTCTCGGAATGCTCCGGGGAAATCCCTAGATCCGACGTGATCGGTCGTCTTGCGTCGTCTTCCCTCTTAAGGGCATCGATTTGGAGCTGCTTAGGTCGGAGGGACCCGTGGAAGATGGTTGGTGTTGGCGTCGTGGTCTGCGTGGCAACGATGACAATGGTGAGCGGATCGGAGTTGCGGTATGTCCTTCGTCACCCCTACCATGATGGTGAAGTCGGAGCTGCGAGGCGACTTGTGGCAACGATGCCACTTGTTTGGTGCTTGCATCGGTGCAAGGCGTGCAACTTTCTCCTATGAAGGTCACAGTTGGAGTCGGAGCTGCCTCCTCTTTGACGTGCTTGGGGGTCGATTATTTGGCATAGGCTCACTTGGGCTCCGATGTCGTTTGCGGCGAAGGTCTCGGTGGTGGTCGTCTAAGGCAAAGTCGGAATCGCTGGCTCGTGGAGGAGTGACGACGAGGACGCTCGATGGCATCCTCAACGATGGCTTTCTTCTCGATGGCGTGTGTGCTTTGTGTGGGTAGCCAGGTTGGCCGAGGTGCTCAGTGTGCGTTGTTGGTTTTCGCCTGATTTTCTCCTAAAAGATGGACACTTTCTTCTTAATTAGTGGATGAGGCAAAGCTTTTGCCTCCGTTTCAAAAAAAAAAATCCCCTGGCAAGCTCAGCACAGATGCAGCTTTCTCTCTCAAAAAAAAAGCACAGATGCAGCTGGGCCAGCAGCCAAGAGAGACAATGCGGTACAGTAGTTGTAGTCCATCTCCAGGGGAACGCCTCGGCTATCCACATTTGTGCACGGACATTCGCACGGTCGATCTGCACGTGAAGGGAATGAATAGTTGCGAAAATCCGTGACGGAGTATTATAGATTAGGGCGAACATGTCAACGCCAGACTGACAGTGCTTATAGCTGTGCCTTTACCTTTCTGGTCTCTGGCCGCTAGAGAGGAGTATGTTTATTCACTTCGAGGATTGGATATTGGTGTTGGCTTCGAGCCGTTGAAACTGAGTTTTTAATACCGTCATCATCATGTTCGTGCATGGACCGGCGAGATGTCTTGTAGCCTTTCCAAGAACACGCGAGTGATAATTATAAACCGCTGCTTGGATATTTTGCATATTATGTTTTTCAACTTGATCGTGGCCTTTAGGCCGAGGAAGAATTTTCTTCATGAGTGGATAATGCTAACAAACACTTCGAATGGAGTCCGAGCTCCATGTAGCCCGACTTTTTAAAGAAAGATTCATTTTTAATTTAATAAATTCAGGAAAAAATCATGCATGTAGATATGAATGTCTAGTACGTATAAAGTTTCATCAAACTATATTTTTCATTTGCGATCTACACAAAACAAACACATGTGAAGATAACTGAGTTTTTAATGCCTACTCAGACTCACATTTTTTGTGATATTTGTGTAGCCCAAATTGAAGTGACTACTTTTTTTTTGAACAAGGGTAGACGCCGGGGACGCCAACATTTTATTCTGCTCAGAAGGAATGTACAGCATGTAGTACAATTCCCTGAAGATAATTAATGGGACAACTGCCTACAAATTTGTGAGTAGAATTTTACCAACTGAAGATAGGCAAAGACTGTGATTGTCTAAGAGCCTCAGAAGATCTACATCCGAAGATTTACCGCATCAAAAGAAATCTAAATGGAGTAACCCACTGATACGTCTCAAACGTATCTATAATTTCTTATGTTCCATGCTACTTTTATGATGATACTCACATGTTTTATACACATTATATGTCATTATTATGCATTTTCCAGCACTAACCTATTGACGAGATGCCGAAGAGCCAGTTGTTGTTTTCTGCTGTTTTTGGTTTCAGAAATCCTAGTAAGGAAATATTCTCGGAATTGGACGAAATCAACGCCCAGGGGCCTATTTTTCCACGAAGCTTCCAGAAGTCCGAAGAGGAAACGAAGTGGGGCCACGAGGTGGCCGCTGATGGCGTGTAACACACACGTTCGTTGGGAACCCCAAGAGGAAGGTATGTTGCACACAGTAGCAAGTTTTCTCTCAGAAAGAAACCAAGGTTTATCGAACCAGGAGGAGCCAAGAAGCACGTTGAAGGTTGATGGCGGCGAGATGTAGTGCGGCGCAACACCAGGGATTCCGGCGCCAACGTGGAACCTGCACAACACAACCAAAGTACTTTGCCCCAACGAAACAGTGAGGTTGTCAATCTCGCCGGTTTGCTGTAACAAAGGATTAGATGTATAGTGTGGATGATGATTGTTTGCAGAAAACAGTAGAACAAGTATTGCAGTAAATTGTATTCAATGTAAAAGAATGGACCGGGGTCCACAGTTCACTAGAGGTGTCTCTCCCATAAGATAAATAGCATGTTGGGTGAACAAATTACTGTCGGGCAATTGACAAATAGAGAGGGCATGACAATGCACATACATGATATGATGAGTATTGTGAGATTTAATTGGGCATTACGACAAAGTACATAGACCGCTATCCAGAGCATGCATCTATGCCTAAAAAGTCCACCTTCAGGTTATCATCCGAACCCCTTCCAGTATTAAGTTGCAAACAACATACAATTGCATTAAGTATGGTGCGTAATGTAATCAATAACTACATCCTTGGACATAGCATCAATGTTTTATCCTTAGTGGCAACAACACATCCACAACCTTAGAACTTTACATCACTGTCCCAGATTTAATGGAGGCATGAACCCACTATCGAGCATAAATACTCCCTCTTGGAGTTAAGAGTAAAAACTTGGCCAGAGCCTCTACTAATAACGGAGAGCATGCAAGATCATAAACAACACATAGGTAATAGATTGATAATCAACATAACATAATATTCTCTATCCATCGGATCCCGACAAACACAACATATAGCATTACAAATAGATGATCTTGATCATGTTAGGCAGCTCACAAGATCCGACAATGAAGCACATAAGGAGAAGACGACCATCTAGCTACTGCTATGGACCCATAGTCCAGGGGTGAACTACTCACTCATCACTCCGGAGGCGATCATGGCGGTGAAGAGTCCTCCGGGAGATGATTCCCCTCTCCGGCAGGGTGCCGGAGGCGATCTCCTGAATCCCCCGAGATGGGATTGGCGGCGGCGGCGTCTCTGGAAGGTTTTCCGTATCGTGGCTCTCGGTACTGGGGGTTTCGCGACGAAGACTATATGTAGGCGGAAGGGCAGGTCAGGGGGCCACACGAGGGCCCCACACGCCAGGGCCGCGCGGCCAAGGCCCAGGCCGCGCCGCCCTGTTGTGGCGGCGCCTCGTGGCCCCACTTCGTAAGTCCTCCGGTCTTCTGGAAGCTTCGTGTAAAAATAGGCCCTGGGCGTTGATTTCGTCCAATTCCGAGAATATTTCCTTACTAGGATTTCTGAAACCAAAAACAGCAGAAAACAACAACTGGCTCTTCCGCATCTCGTTAATAGGTTAGTGCCGGAAAATGCGTAAATATGACATAAAGTATGCATAAAACATGTAGATATCATCAATAATGTGGCATGGAACATAAGAAATTATCGATACGTCGGAAACGTATCAGCATCCCCAAGCTTAGTTACGAGCAGGTAAACGATAACAAAGATAATTTCTGGAGTGACATGCCATCATAACCTTGATCATACTATTGTAAGCATATGTAATGAATGCAGCGATTAAAACAATGGTAATGACATGAGTAAACAAATGAATCATAAAGCAAAGACTTTTCATGAATAGTACTTCAAGACAAGCATCAATAAGTCTTGCATAAGAGTTAACTCATAAAGCAATAAATCAAAGTAAAGGTATTGAAGCAACACAAAGGAAGATTAAGTTTCAGCGGTTGCTTTCAACTTATAACATGTATATCTCATGGATATTGTCAATGTAAAGTAATATAACAAGTGCAATATGCAAGTATGTAGGAATCAATGCACAGTTCACACAAGTGTTTGCTTCTTGAGGTGGAGAGAAATAGGTGAACTGACTCAACATAAAAAGTAAAAGAAAGGTCCTTCAAAGAGGAAAGCATTGCTGTCCACAACTGGCGCGTGGTTGACGAGGGAGGAAATGGTGTAGCTTTCCTTCGTTCCCCGGCAACGGCGCCGGAAAAGTGCTTGATGTCTACGGGAGCTTCTATTCTTGTAGACAGTGTTGGGCCTCCGGAGCGAGAGGTTTGTAGAATAGCGGCAAGTTTCCCTTAAGTGGATCACCCAAGGTTTATCGAACTCGGGGAGGAAGAGGTCAAAGATATCCCTCTCATGCAACCACTGCAAGCACAAAGCAAGAAGTCTCTTGTGTCCCCAACACACCTAATAGGTGCACTAGTTCGGCGAAGAGATAGTGAAATACGGGTGGTATGAATATATATGAGCAGTAGTAATGGCGCCGGAAAAGTGCTTGCTGGCGTGCGGTTGATGGTGGTAGTATTGCAGCGAGTAGTAACACGATAAAACGAGTAAACAAGCAGCGATAGCGATATTTAGGAACAAGGCCTAGGGATTAGACTTTCACTAGTGGACACTCTCAACATTGATCACATAACAGAATAGATAAATGCATACTCTACACTCTTGTTGGATGATGAACACATTGCGTAGGATTACACGAACCCTCAATGCCGGAGTTAACAAGCTCCACAATTCAATGTTCATATTTAAATAACCTTAGAGTGCAAGAAAGATCAACACGACTAAACCAAGTACTAACACAGCATGCACACTTGTCACCTTCACACTATGTAGGAGGAATAGATCACATCAATACTATCATAGCAATAGTTAACTTCACAATCTACAAGAGATCATGATCATAGCATATGCCAAGTACTAACACGGATGCACACACTCGTCACCATTACACCGTGTAGGAGGAATAAAACTACTTTAATAACATTGCTAGAGTAGCACATAGATAAATTGTGATACAAAACACATTGCAATCATAAAGAGATATAAATAAGCACTTCACTACGCCATTCATAACGGTGAGAAAGTATTACGTGAAATATAGCCTAAGAGACCCACACGGTGCACACACTTGTCACCTTTACACACGTGGGACAAGGAGTCTCAGGAGATCACATAAGTAAAACTCACTTGACTAGCACAATGACATCTAGATTACAAGCATCATCATATGAATCTCAATCATGTAAGGCAGCTCATGAGATTATTGTATTGAAGTACATATGAGAGAGATGAACCACATAGCTACCGGTACAGCCCCGAGCCTCGATGGAGAACTACTCCCTCCTCATGGGAGCGGCGGCGGTGATGAAGATGGCGGTGGAGATGGCAGCGGTGTCGATGGAGAAGCCTTCCGGGGGCACTTCCCCGCTCCGGCGGGTGCCGGAACGGAGACTCCTGTCCCCGGATCTTGGCTTCGCGATGGCGGCGGCTCCGGAAGGTTTACGTGGGTTTCGTTCTTCGTAATAGGGTTTTCGCGACGGAGGCTTTAAATAGGCGGAAGGGCAGCCTCGGAGGGGGCCTGGGGCCACCACACCATAGGGCGGCGCGGCCCCCCCCCTCTGGCCGCGCCAGGGTGTGGTGTGGGGCCCCCAGGGCTTCCCTCTGGCGGCTCTCGGGTGTTCTGGATGGTTCCGGGAAAAATAGGAACACAGGGCGTTGATTTCGTCCGATTCCGAGAATATTTCGTTACTAGGATTTCGAAACCAAAAACAGCAGAAAACGGAAGCGGCACTTCGGCATCTTGTTAATAGGTTAGTTCCGGAAAACGCATAAATATGACATAAAGTATGTATAAAACATGTAGATATCATCAATAATGTGGCATGGAACATAAGAAATTATCGATACGTTGGAGACGTATCAGCATCCCCAAGCTTAGTTTCTGCTTGTCCCGAGCAGGTAAACGATAACAAAGATAATTTCTGGAGTGACATGCCATCATAAACTTGATCATATTGTAAACATATGTAATGAATGCAGCGATCAAAACAATGGTAATGACATGAGTAAACAACTGAATCATAAAGCAAAGACTTTTCATGAATAGTACTTCAAGACAAGCATCAATAAGTCTTGCATAAGAGTTAACTCATAAAGCAATAAATCAAAGTAAAGGTATTGAAGCAACACAGAGGAAGATTAAGTTTCAGCGGTTGCTTTCAACTTATAACATGTGTATCTCATGGATAATTGTCAACATAGAGTAATATAACAAGTGCAATATGCAAGTATGTAGGAATCAATGCACAGTTCACACAAGTGTTTGCTTCTTGAGGTGGAGAGAAATAGGTGAACTGACTCAAAATAAAAGTAAAAATAATGGTCCTTCAAAGAGGAAAAGCATCGATTGCTATATTTGTGCTAGAGCTTTGATTTTGAAAACATGAAACAATTTTGTCAACGGTAGTAATAAAGCATATGAGTTATGTAAATTATATGTTACAAGTTGCAAGCCTCATGCATAGTATACTAATAGTGCCCGCACCTTGTCCTAATTAGCTTGGACTACCGGATCTTTGCAATGCACACATGTTTTAACCAAGTGTCACAATGGGGTACCTCCATGCCGCCTGTACAAAGGTCTAAGGAGAAAGCTCGCATTTTGGATTTCTCGCTTTTGATTATTCTCAACTTAGACATCCATACCGGGACAACATGGACAACGAGATAGTGGACTCCTCTTTAATGCATAAGCATGTGGCAACAATTATTATTCTCATATGAGATTGAGGATATATGTCCAAAACTGAAACTTCCACCATGAATCATGGCTTTAGTTAGCGGCCCAATGTTCTTCTCTAACAATATGCATGCTCCAACCATTAAGGTGGTAGATCTCTCTTACTTCGGACAAGACGGACATGCATAGAAACTCACATGATATTCAACAAAGAATAGTTGATGGCGTCCCCGAAACATGGTTATCGCACAACAAGCAACTTAATAAGAGATAAAGTGCATAAGTACATATTCAATACCACAATAGTTTTTAAGCTATTTGTCCCATGAGCTATATATTGCAAAGGTGAATGATGGAATTTTAAAGGTAGCACTCAAGCAATTTACTTTGGAATGGCGGATAAATACCATGTAGTAGGTAGATATGGTGGACACAAGTGGCATAGTGGTTGGCTCAAGGATTTTGGATGCATGAGAAGTATTCCCTCTCGATACAAGGTTTAGGCTAGCAAGGTTATTTGAAACAAACACAAGGATGAACGGTGCAGCAAAACTCACATAAAAGACATATTGTAAACATTATAAGACTCTACACCGTCTTCCTTGTTGTTTAAAACTCAATACTAGATGTTATCTAGACTCTAGAGAAACCAAATATGCAAACCAAATTAGCAAGCTCTAAGTGTTTCTTCATTAATGGGTGCAAAGTATATGATGCAAGAGCTTAAACATGAGCACAACAATTGCCAAGTATCAAATTATCCAAGACATTTTAGAGTTACTACATGTAGTATTTTCCAATTCCAACCATATAACAATTTAACGAAGAAGAAACTTCGCCATGAATACTATGAGTAGAACCTAAGGACATACTTGTCCATATGCTACAGCGGAGCGTGTCTCTCTACCACAAAGTGAATGCTAGGATCCATTTTATTCAAACAAAACAAAAAACAAAACAAACCGACGCTCCAAGCAAAGTGCATAAGATGTGACGGAATAAAAATATAGTTTCAGGGGAGGAACCTGATAATGTTGTCGATGAAGAAGGGGATGCCCAAGGCATCCCCAAGCTTAGACGCTTGAGTCTTCTTAGAATATGCAGGGGTGAACCACCGGGGCATCCCCAAGCTTAGAGCTTTCACTCTCCTTGATCATATTGTATCATACTCCTCTCTTGATCCTTGAAAACTTCCTCCACGCCAAACAATGCAATAAGTTGGTGCATATCCGTTATGTTCAGGTAATCATTTCTTCTGGACATTTTCGCTCTGAATTAATGGATCAAAGTTTAATCACATGGCAAAAAGGCAATCAGTATATATAAAGGTAGAATACATCAAAAAAACATACATTTATATATATATAAGAGAGAGGGCGGTCGTAAAATGTTCTTAGGCCTGTTTATATAATGAAAAATTTATTGAATATAGTGTACATATCTGAGATATTGCATGTTAGCTTATTTAGCTCTGAGGAAATTTTAGGTCTTGTAAAAATGGAGGCTGCGTGTCATCTGTTACTTACTTTATCAAAGACTTTAACTGCAAACACAAAAACATAGATAAGAGGTGCTGGTAATATTTAAGATATTCAATGTTATTCTGTAATAACACAGCATACAGTTCAAAGTTCTTCTGTTGATTCTGGTTCATTCAGGTTCGATTACTCATAAAAAGTAACAAACAAAAGGCGTCGTGGGATAAAAATGGTTAAGTCAACCCTGTGCTGGTCTTGATATTAATTATGAAAAACCATTATTAATGAAGGTCGATAAGTGCTTCAAAAGTTTAATAAGCGTTTAATGCAATTTATTATATTATATGATGAATATTTTTTTATGATTTGATTCTATTTTATTAATTTTATAAACAAGTTCATTAATTTGGTTATGATCTCCTTAAATTAATGGATTTCATTTACACACACACACATATATATATATATATATATATATATATATATATATATATATATATACACACACACACACACAGGGGGGGGGGGGGGGGGGGGGGGGGGGGGGGGGGGGGGGGGGGGGGGGGGGGGGGGGGGGGGGGGGGGGGGGGGGGGGGGG